>NC_140931.1:98466640-98574140 GCF_014529385.1 Adiantum capillus-veneris | reverse complement strand
AAGGGAGTGGGAGCTAAGCCAAATTAATGGCTGCTATGGTATAAAATATGGGTAAGGGCAAGCATGTGAATGGGTGAATACAGTCTTCTCTCTCAAAGAAGAACATGCATGGGTGTGTGTATTTTGCAGTACACCCTTTCTTTTAGCATGATGCCCAAAACTCTTGCAACGAGAAATGTTTGAGTGAACTTTTCTGCTTTCATTGCCCTCACATTTTAAGGTTCCATTGGTGCCCAAATGTACACAAACAAACAATACGCGCCTTATATTACTAACCTGCTTATCGTCAATTGCAACAGACCTCAACATCCATGCAACGAGTCTTGGTAGATATCTGCAAGTGTACATGCTAGCTAGATTGAGTGCAACCCAACCTGTAAATTTTGAAATTTACCCACATATAGAGACAAAGTTGCTATAGCCATGCAATCACCCCTAGGTCACACATCCGTCATGAATATTGCCTTTGAGAAGAAAACGACACACTACTCACCAAACCAGTTGTGCATACCAATGGCAAACTTTATTCTACTACTATGTGGTGTAATGTTGGCAAGTTGGGTCATGGATGGTACATGCATCCTAAGTGCCAACAAACAGTAGTCGATGACTTAGTTGACTATGATGCCCCAAATGCAAGACCAAAACTACACGAGAGAAGCATGGGAGAGTTGCTATCATGACCAATGCCTTGATTGGTAAGGATGGTGAGAGGGGATGCTAATGCATCTAAAGAATTCTCCATTCAATGCAAACACTATATCCAAAGAAGGATACCAACTCTCTATTAGTCTATTTAGAGGGCCACTACCACTCACTAGGGTCCCATATCAATTGTGTGAGGGGGACGTCTCTAGCGTAATCGCAAATTCATTGCCTCTGAGGCAAGCTTTTCCATGCATGGGAACCCCCCCCCATATATCTTTGCCCTTTTACCAAAATATTTCCTATTACATAAGTTACTTTTGATTTTTCTTCCCTTTTTCACAAAAGTTTTAGCCTTTATTAAATAAATAAGACTTATGCTAATCAATCACGATGTAGCATAAATAAGTAAGCTTTCTTTGTTGATCTCTCTTTTGTCCTTAAATATTAAATATATATATTCTAAATTACATTATATAGTTTAGTATTTTCTAATATATTTTTCATGTATATATATTATTCCACCTTACCAAATATTTTATTCACTAGTTTTCATTTTCAAACCTCAACCCCACTTTCAAATTTCAATAATACCTCCATCTAGATGATTGCCAATCTTTTCAAAACTCTAGGTCATGTTTTCATACACATGAAGGAGCTTACACTTGAAAGCAAGAGAGAAGTCCACTCAAAGGGGACCACCAAAAGACCTTTGCAGCCACAAATAATACATTATTTGGCTGAATTTTTTAAGTAGGAAAGAACCCAAAATCTGAAGGAGCGTTCAACATGAAAGATGTAGCTCGTGATCTCCACTTTTAGCTCAATTTGTTTTAGAATTTTTGGAGTTATGAACACGAAAATATGATTTTTGTAGTGGACCCCAGTTTTCTCGTGTAATGGTGACACAGGCCATCCCCAATTTTCTTCCCTCTAGAATGGCTATGGTTCTACAAGTCTTCAAGAATGATTACAAGAGACAGGGCTCTTTTAATGAGGTCTTGGCAAGTCTAGAGTGATTCTATCACCATTTTTGGAGGATCCATCCTCATCAACAACTATCCACCTTTGACAATCTCTCTTGTAAATTTCTTACCTCTCTCTTCTCTCCCTAATAAGCTTATGTCTAGCCAAAGCTAAACTATTGTAAATATCTCATATCCTCTACATCCTACCCACATTCTTTCATCTTCTCTCTCTATTGACTCTGGTATTTTAAATAATGAGGAGACAAGATGGGAGCCACAGTCACATGCACCCCATTTTCCTAGTCACCAAACTGGGACACTCACCTCAAATAGAAATATTGCTAAATCCTCCCCTCCTTCCCTATATAAGGAGGCCATGAGAGCTCAAAAAAAAAACACACACCTATCCATACACACTCTTGTGCTACATGCTTGTAGCATGAACCCTAATCACATAATCACAACACTGTAGACATGTAGTAGTGTTAGTGTGTATACGCGCTTCACCAGGGGTACTTTTCTCCCATTGGGTTTTTCCCCTTGGATATCCGGTGTGAAAGGACACCTTATCTCTTAGGGTTTCATATAAGCTTTGTAGCTCTGAGTTTGTATACTCTATTATTCTAATATAGAGAGAGAGACTACAGAGATCTCGTACACAAGCTCTGTGTCTTCTCCTTCTCCATCTTCTTCCTACTCTGAGTTGCTGTCTTCCTTCTGTTTCGTGTTTCATCATCTTCAACGATTGGTATCAGAGCAAGGTGATTTCCAGAACCTCTACTTGCGTTTTCGCGTCCGTGCGCGCAATCGCAGTTTTCAAGCAGTTTTCGGAAAATTTGCTCGTGGGAGCATCCTCGACGTTCCGGGAGTATTTTGAGTAGGTGACCTGGGGTTTTACCCCCCTTTCGAAGCCGTTCGAGCCCTTAGAATTTTGTTCTGAGCAGCGTAGCAGAAGTTACTTTTCGGAGGCGTTTAGATCAAGAGGGTGTGCTTTTTGACAGATTTTCTTCAGGTAAACAGTTCTTTTGGGAAGCAGCTTGTCTTAGCTTTGTGCTGAGATTTTGTGTAGAGTTTTTCTTGCATTGGAGAGGATATTTGTGAATCTCTTGGAGGTTCTTTTGCTCTCTTGTGTGCATCCACAGTATGGCTCAATCTATGGAGAAAGAGATTTTTGGTGCGTTTACATCAGAAGACAAATTGGATGGTACCAACTATTCTCTTTGGTCTTTTATGGCCAAAAATGTTTTGGTTGGTAAAGGATTGTGGGATTATGTATCTGGAGATGAAGTTCGTCCAGGTAGCATTGCACCTGCCACGCTTGGTCGTGGTGCAGCTGTTGGTGCAGGACTCTCACAAGTCACTCCAGAGCAAAAGAGATGGGATACTAAAGATGCACAGGCTATGGCTGTGATTGCCTTAACCATAAAGAGGACAATCACACCACATATCAGATCATGCAGAACTTCTGAGGATGCTTGGAACACTCTGCAAGCTATGTTTGGAGGAAGAAACGCTGCCAGAATAGAGTTTTTGAAGAAACAACTTGACAAAATACAGATGGACGAAGGTGACGATATCATCGAGCATCTTACAAAAATCAGGGATCTTAAAGAGCAATTGCTTAGCATTGATGAAGTGATTCCAGAGAAGGACTTGGTTTCCAAAACACTCAATTCACTACCACCATCTTATTTGACTTTTCAGACTTCTTTGACTCTATCTTTGCGAGCTAATCCTGAGCCTCTTCATTTTGAAGAGTTAGTGGCTTTGCTATTGCAGGAGGATCAATCACATAAGAACAAGTCTTTACAAGTGGATGGTATGGATCATGCTCTTGTTGTACAGAACAAAAACAAGGGTAAAGAGAGTGCTCATTACTCCAAGTCTAATGCAGGACAATCTTCAGAGAAGTCTAAAGGTGATTCCGACAAGTCCAAGAAGAAAGGTAAATGTCACTACTGCAAGAAACCTGGTCACTACATTAGTGAGTGTAAAAAGCGAATTGCTAAAGAAAATAAGAAAGAGTCAAGTTTGGTTGTTTCAGCTTCTGGTGATTCTTCTACAGCTAAAGAAGAGTCTGCAAACTTTGTGCAGGATTCTTATGCTTTTGTAGTATGTTCAGATTTTTCTGCTTACAGTGTTGACAAGACACAAATGATTTGGTACTTTGATAGTGGTGCATCTACGCATATTACTTCAAGGAAGGATTTGTTTTGTTCATTGGATGCAGCTCCAGCAGGAAAGAAGGTGACATGTGCAAATAATGCTTCTTATCCAATCAAAGGCGTTGGTAAGATTTTGATTACCATTTCAGATGGTTCAGATTTATGCTTGCCAGATGTCTTATATGTTCCAGGGATCAAGAAGAATTTGTTGTATGTATCCTCTCTTGCAAAAAATGGTCTTCGGGTCATTTTTTAGGATGACAGATGTGTTGTACGAGATCAAGAGAATGGTTATTCTCTTATCACTACAGGTACGCTGGAAAATGGACTATTTGTGCTAGATCGTTATGAAAAGCAGATTCAGGTATGTATTGTAGAAACAAAGACTCAGGCCATGCAGGATGCTGTGTTGTGGCATGCTAGATTTAGGCATGTTAGTTATGGCAGTTTGATGACTTTACAACGTCATAATATGGTGCATTATTTGTCTTTATTGGAGATGCCACCAAGACATGTATGTGAAGATTGCGTTATTGGAAAGATGCACAGATTTGCATTTTTGCAGGATGGTTCAGTTAGAGCGACACGAAAGTTGCAGCTTGTACACAGTGATGTATGTGGTCCTATGAGGACGCCATCTATAGGAAACAACCTTTATTTTGTGACCTTCATTGATGACTTTTCCAGGTTTTGTTGGGTGTATCCACTCAAAGCAAAGTCAGATGTGTTTGCAGTTTTTCAACATTATGTCGCCATGGTTGAAAATGAAACAGGTTGCAAAGTACAGACTCTTCGTACCGATCGAGGAGGTGAATACATGTCAGGTGCATTTAAAGATTTTTTGGGAAAGAAAGGCATTAAACACCAATGCACTATGCCATACACACCACAACAGAATGGTGTTGCAGAAAGGAAGAACAGGTCTTTAATGGAGACGGCTAGATGTATGCTCAAGGCTAAGAGTTTGCCTCATAAGCTATGGATGGAGGCAGTTGCTTGTGCAGCACATGTTTTGAACAGGTGTCCTACTCGTGCCTTGAAGACCATTACTCCATTTGAAGCTTGGTATGACAGAAAACCTTCACTCAGTTATCTTCGTGTTTTTGGTTGTCTTGCTTATGCTCACATCCCTCAGCAGTTACGTGGGAAGCTTGATGATAAGGCAATCAAATGTATATTTGTGGGGTACAGTAGTGGAATTAAAGGTTATAGACTTTACAATCCTTCTACAAACAAGAATTTTGAAAGTCGTGATGTAATTTTTCCAGAAACTACTGCCCAACCTATGGTTGCTTTTGATGTACCGCATATGCAGGCACATGATGTATTTGAAGGTTTGCTTCCTTCTTTTGTGGAGAATCAAGAATCACAACAGGTTGATAATCTTGATCAATCTTTTGATCAGCATGTGACACCTCATGATGTAGAGGAAATTGTGCGTGAAGAGCAAGAAGTTCTCAGGGAAGAAAGAACCTTGCCTAAATGGGTTAGAAAACTTTGCAGGATAGCAAGTTGGATGCACTGTTGCCACGAAAAACACGTGCTGGTACTACTTTTGGCAGAGAGCAAGTAGATTTGGCTTGCTTTAGCACTCTTTGTGATGCAGATGAGCCTGATTCATTTGAACAAGCTTTAGAGTGTGTTCAGTGGAAAGATGCTATGCAGCAAGAAATTGATTCTATTCATAAGAATCATACATGGGATCTAGTGGACTTGCCTACAGGTAAAAAGCCTATTGGTACAAAGTGGGTTTTCAAGGTAAAAAGGAAACAAGATGGTACTGTTGACAGGTACAAAGCAAGGCTAACACTTTATGTGGATGAGATGCTTCTTACAGGCAATACTGCAGATGAAATTGAATCGTTTAAAGATGCTTTGAGAAAAACCTTTGAGATGTCTGATCTTGGTTTGCTACATTATTACTTGGGTATTCAGTTTGTGCAATCAGAGGATGGCATATACATGTTGCAGGCAAAATATTTGCATAAAATTTTGGACAAGTTTGGTATGCAAAATTGTAAACCAATCTCTACACCCGTAGAAACTGGATCAAAGTTGAGCATGCACGATGCTGGAGAACCTTTTGATGTACATACTTATGCAGCAGCCGTTGGTTGCTTGATATATTTGGCAGGCAACACTCGTCCAGACATTCAATTTGGGGTTTCACAAGCAAGCATATTTATGCACAGCCCAAGTATGCATCATTGGCAGGCTGTGAAGCGCATACTTCGTTACCTTTCAGGTACCCCTAATCTTGCCATGTTCTTTCCAAAGGGGGATATGTATGGAAAGCACAGTTCTATGCAGCTTCTTGGTTACAGCGATTCAGATTGGGCTGGTGATTTGACACACGACATTCCACAAGTGGAAATTGTTTTTTCTTGGGAAATGCATGTATATCTTGGCTAAGCAAGAAGCAACCCACAGTGGCTACATCAACTTGTGAAGCTGAGTACAGGGCAGCTTTCACGGCAACAGTTGATTGTGTATGGATACGCAGGTTATTGGCAGATCTTTGTGAGTGTCAACAGGCACCCACTACCATTTTCATTGACAGTCAGAGTGCTATGGCAGTTGCAAGGAATCCAGTATTTCATGCAAGAACAAAGTACATAGAGGTTCACTACCACTATGTCAGGGAAAGGCTACATGTAGGGGAGATCAAACTAACTTACTGTCCTACACAGGATAACATTGCAGATCTATTTACGAAGGCGTTATCACGAGAAAAGTTTGAAGCTTTCCGAAAAGCTTTGGGCTTACTCTCATACACATGATGATATGCTACCTTGTACAGATTCACACTATCACTACAGGGGGGATTTGTAGACATGTAGTAGTGTTAGTGTGTATACGCGCTTCACCAGGGGCACTTTTCTCCCACTGGGTTTTTCCCCCTGGACATCCGGTGTGAAAGGACACCTTATCTCTTAGGGTTTCATATAAGCTTTGTAGCTCTGAGTTTGTATACTCTATTATTCTAATACAGAAAGAGATACTACAGAGATCTCGTACACAAGCTCTGTGTCTTCTCCTTCTCCATCTTCTTCCTACTCTGAGTTGTTGTCTTCCTTCTGTTTCCTGTTTCATCATTTTCAACAAACACCATCATCATCACCATCACCATGCACAAAAGATGAGCACCACACCTCCACACCACTTGTAATTAAGGGTTGAAGGCACAATTTCAAGAAGAAGAAGGGTGGACACACTCATGATATTCCTCGCCATCAACTCCCATCTCTCCATTATGCCTCCTACGATCTTGTCCCCTTTTCATTTTCCTGTCATACGCTACCTATTGTATTCATCTTTTGCAAGCAATCAACACACTCCATCTTGGTGCCATACTTTGTGTCGCTTTGGATACATCTCATTGTGAGTATGGTATATGCTTGTTCCTTGCCTTTTTTTCTGCTTATGTAAAGGTGTGCGGATTCGCCACCATACACACACACACTCTCTCTCTCCCTCTCATATTCCTATCATCTTGCTACTTCCATCTTGAGGTGTGCGGATTCGCCACCTCTTGTATGATAAGTGAGCATACTCGCAAGTTTCCCCTACCTCATTATCTTCCTTACTAACATGCACGAGTAGCAAGCCCATTCTCACTCATTCATCACTCCTCTCACCTTATTCTCCAACCACCCCATTCCACATATGGGCGTGGATCTTGAAATTTTTTTCCATGGCATGCTTCATTGTGTATATATATGCGTCCTAGCCGCATATCTTGCTAGGTGGTGCCCCTATTGTGTATCCCCCATGATGAGGCCATTGTGCATAGTCTTGGTGTAGAGGCCACCGGGTCTATTTTTTCACTTCGGCCTCTCATTTGGTGCCCCCACGGAGGAGGGCTCTTGAAACCTTTAGTTTACAAGGTTGACATGTTTACTTCTCTTCATGGACGAGTGGCTTCTTGAATTCTCTAATTGGACCACTGAAGAGGAGGAGCTTCAAGAAGGCTTGACTCAAGTCATCAAGACACTCTTGCCAGGGTGTTGTATTGTTAGCATAGAAGAGGTGGTAAGACCCTCTTTCCCTACTCAAATTGTTTGCATTTCTCATCATTCTCGCAAGCGTAAAAGCAAGGCACAAGCTGCATCATGCTCACATTGTAGCCAAAAACCGCACCTTCGACATGAGTGCAACCGAAAGTGAAGAAAATGCCATCATTTTCTCCCTCGACATCCGCACAGGCGTTCGCACATCATTAGGCTTTCAAGTAGCACCAGGCTTCTCTACATCTACGTCCACATCTTTCCCACCTATTCCATCTACACCCACAACAAGCCTTCACAACTTGAGGAAGCTACTACGGACGTGTGGTCCCTCCCTCTCCCTTGCACCAAAAGATTCAAGGGTTTTCCAGCGCCGAAAATCACCCCGTCTCCAAAACAAAAGGGTAAATCCTCCAAAGTCTTTCTATACCTCACTCTCATCTCATGAGCCAGGAACTAGAAACAACAGCATGGATTCTACGTCGTCTACCGAGTGAAGTGGCGGAGCTTGTCATCGACAAGGTCTTTGACATTGGTTTTGCTTGGCGGAAAGACAAGACCCTCCACCTTCAAGGGGTGTTGCTTGTGAATCAAGGCTATGATGACGACTTTACAGCTTGCTATGTATCCATCCAACTTGGATTAATACAAGTGGTAAGACTCACCACCTACGTCATCACACCTGTGTATACACTAGATGGCACTCTATCTTGCAGGAAAGTGAAGTTGCTCAAAGAGAGAGAGTTCAAGATTTTCCAAGAGCTTGCTAGAGGGACAGTCCTAGAGCTAGAAGACGAAGACAACCTTGTCCTGTGGTACTATAAATTTGACCCCGGCTACTGTTAACCCTCACGGCACACGGACACCCTATGATCTATAAACGTTGTATTATTTAGAGTCAGGTACCGGGCTTGTCGGACCAATAGGGAAAGGTAGAGTGATCGCTGATGAGAGGCGCACTTTAACTTGGACATTCAAGGGATTAGTTGGTTAAGCATGGGCGCCCAAGTGTGAATGGGGTGAGCTCCTATAAAAGCCAACTAAACCTAATTTTTACTCATTCTCTCATTTGTGCAATTGAAGAGTGCTCTTGCTCCATCTCCATCTTCTTCTTCTTCACCTCCTTGTGTGTGTGTGTGTGAGAGAGAGAGAGAGAGGGAGAGTGTGTGTGCGATCGAGCATTACGAAGGCACGACGGCGGCGAAGCGGTTGAGCGCGGCACGACTGCAGCTTCTTCTTCATCGCGGCGAAGAATCCACCACGAAGGCGAGCGTAGAGCGGTGAGTGACACACCCTTTGTTCTCTGGAGCTTGCTAGTTTAGGCTTGTTGTGTGCTTGGAGCCGTTTGTGGCTCGCACACGGTGTATTGGCAAGTCCCTTGCTTCGACAGTGCGACAAGGAGTGCACATTTTTGGCGCCGCTGCCGGGGATATGCCCTACACTAAGCTCGGTTAGCACTTTACGCTTTCTTCTGGTGCAATTTCTATCATAGGAAAGGCAGGGAAGGAGTGTGTGGAGATTTCTGTTTTTTGCGTTTTCTACATTTGCTGTCAAGTATCAATTTCTGCTATTGTCTGCGTTTTTTCAATTTCTGCAATTTCTGCATTTTCAAGTTCGGCGTTTTCAATTTCTGCAATTTTCTGCATTTCTGCGTTTTTTTAATTTTCTGCAATTTCTGCATTTTCTGCATTTCTGCGGTTTTTTAATTTTCTGCAATTTTTGCATTTCTGCGTTTTTTCAATTTCTGTGTTTTCTAAAATTTCTGCATATCTGCGTTTTCAATTTCTGTGTTTTCTGCATCAAAAAAAACGCGAGTGAGCGGGCGGCGAAATTTTTCGAAAATAAAAAACGCGACTCTTAAAACGGACGGGTTGGTTTGTATAAAAGATAGATCGGGATCGTTTTCCCAAGCCCAAGCCCAGGCCCAGGCCTCAGTCCTCAGTCTTATGATATATACTAGACTCACTCTTATATATATACCCTACTCCCTCAAGAGAGAATGAGAGCATGTGGGACAAGTCCTCCACTCTCCTCCTTTCTCTTCCCACTTGCACCCTTAGACTTTCTAGTTTGGGCCTAGTTCCCTACTGGAAATTGACAGTTTTAGGGATTCCGAGGGCATAGAGTGACCAAACGGAGGGCTGTAAAGCACGGCACGACCCTCTGACCGATACGCTCGTTTCGAGCTATCACACGGCCCATTCCACGACACGCTCTAAAAAATCTAGAAAAAAATCAAACAAAAAACACGCTAAAAACTAGTCACAAGGGCTCCTAGAGCAGCTTTTTGACACCGTAGGGTATCAAAAGCACATGCACTTACGCTCTGGGCGGGTGCTAGAACACGAGCATATTGAGGGTTCCTCTGTTCATACGGACACCCATTACCCATCCACGATAAGCTCTAGACCCTCAGCGGGGACACAAGGTAGCACCACCCAAGACCCTAAAATAGCCGCTAGTGATTCCTCCTCCGACTCAGAAATCATGGAAGCATACCCTAACCAAAACACTGAGAGAGAAGGCCATGCACCTCCCGAAGCTCCACAGCCTAGTACTAGTATGTTTAGCCGTTTCATGGAAACATTAGGTAGAGCCACTCACTCGGAACCTGAGGCAAATGAAGCACACGAAGGGGGTGGGGAAGTGGACTCTCCTTTCACATCGCACGTGGACCCCACACCCCCAAAGAGTGTCCATGTGGATATCCTACCAACTTCTTACCAAGAAGGCCCTGTTGAGCTGCCTCCTTCAGAAGTTCCCTCTAGAGTACCGTTGGTGGCAAGTAAAACCACGGGGAGCAACATTGCTTCTACCTCACAAGAAACCGTTAACACGTCGACTCTAGAAGGATTGTTCATTAATGATCATTGGACATACGACCTCCACACTGAGGTGTTGACGGATCTACACTCTGGCCACGCCTACCATGTAGGATGGATAAAGATTGTACAATCCACCTCTAGTGCCACGAGCATCGAAGATCAACAGGAAATGATCTGTAATGTTATCCATGGCATTATTCAATCTGAAAGGCAAAACCGAGGGGTAAATATACTCTGAACCGGCCCCATGAGATTTCTGGATACGAGCAAGGCTCAACAGCCTACTCTATCACAAATGGAGACTCCTCTAATGAGCCCCATGGACCCATCTTACGTCATTTCACCTGGGGTCTCTATGCAATCTGAGCCTCCGAGCGAAAACTTTAGCTTCCCTAACTTGGCTCAACCCTCTATCAAGGAAAACACAGTGCTCACTCCAGGGATAAGCCTGACAGAGAATGTACCGATGACATCTACGGTTAGCGCAGTGCCACTACCTAGTGTCGTAGTACCTAATATGGGGCCTCGACCGTATGTGCCTCTAGCCCCTTATGCACACATGGCCCCCACACCTCCAATTGTACCACTTGCTTATGCTCCTCGAGTGCCGCTCCCTAGCTCTTATCCGAGTGGACCTATGCCCGGTTATGTTCCATATCCTGCATCATCCACACATATACCAAGACCGGCACCCGTTCCTCTCCCACATATGATTCCAAGAGTACCTCCACCGGCCCTGCCTCCTCACATAGGTGACTTGGCAGCGTTTGCTCAAACCATAGGTCAATCTATCGCGGAAAATATGCGTCACGCATCTGATAGAGAGCCTAGAAGTAAGGCAGTACAAATTGCCAAACTCACGCAAAAATTCAATGGGGATGAAGATGCTAGGAAACACATTGAAGTGTTTGAACAAGTATGTGATTCCTTAGGGGAACGCAACGAACTACATAAGTGCAATGCCTTAAGCTTGACATTAAGTGGGAAGGCTGGAGATTGGTATAGGACCCTAAGGGTGGATGAGAAAACAATCTACCCTACCCTTCGAAGGTTGTTTCTAAAGGAGTACATACGAGAAGGTGTGCTTTGGGGTGTAGCATCTCAGCTACAGAAGGCCGAACGTAAGGAAGGAGAGTCAGTAAGGGACTTCATTAGTTGTCTAAAGCACTTAAACTCTCGCTGCCCTGTAAATGAGCGCTTCAACAATAACCAACTGCTTGATCGATTCATTCGAGGGTTGAGGAATGAAGGAATCTATAATGGACTAGTGATTAGAGGTATCACAACCTGGGAAGATGTCACTGCCAATGCAATCCAATTAGAGGACAACTTGATGATAGCAGGCATGAGGGTGTCTACTGACACGAGATCCACTAGCTCACAAGCCATTGAGTATGAACCCATGACTGCAAAGCCCATTGCCAATGAGCCAAAGGTATTTGAGACATTCTTGACAGACCTCACCAAGGCAATCCAAGAGTCTCTTAAGGATAATAGACCCCCTCAAAATAGTCACATGTATCCAAGAAGGGAGCAACACTGGTGTTCCATTTGCTTAGGTCCACATAGCACTAGTGAGTGCCCTACGTTTAGAGTAAAATTTAATGGAACTTGCAACGCATGTGGTAGGTATGGTCACCAAGCTAAGGATTGTTTAATGATCAAACGTATGATGGCAAATAGACCACTTGTAGCCTGGACGGATGCACCTCGAGCTCCTGTATTGATGCCTACTCCACCTGTTGAGCAACTACCGCAACACATGGTCCCTAGATCTCAAAATGTTGTACAAGCTACACCGTTACCACCTCCTGTGCTAGGACCGCAGCCCCCGCATCCAAGAGTCGCCCCTATGAACCAAGTGGGTTGCGAGCCATCAAATGCTTATGCAGATGGCTGTGAGGAGGAAATAGACACTAGTATTGCCTACGGACTTGATACATTGGAAGAGTGTCCTATATACTACATGGAAGATTGTTGGGGACAAGTCAAGCCGGTTTATCAAGCTGCTGCTCTCGCATCCAGAGGTCAAAATATCAACACCCAGGCTAGGAGGCCACCTCTTCAATGCTACGAGTGTGGTGGACCACATCGAGTAGCGGAGTGCCCTATTAGGCTGCAAAAGAATGCTGCACAGATGCAAATGAATCAAGGGAGCACGTCTGCAATGCCAATACTCACATGTAATCGTTGTGGCATAGATCACTTGATTGCCCAATGCCCCTATAACCCAAATGCGCCTAAAATCACACCCCTGAATTTGGTCGAAATTGCTAGTGTGACATCACCAATACCACCCGTCGCACCCGCTTATGCGATTACACGGTCCATGCTTCAAGGGCCAGGACATATCCTCGAAGAGAGAGATACCGCGTCAGTTATCCAAGCAAAGAAAAAGAAGACACGAAGGAAGAAGTCGCAGAATACGGAAAATTCAAAGCCAAGTTCCAAAACAAACATAGGAACAGGAGATGACCCCGTGCATATGAATGACCTCGAGGATGATTCAGATTCAGTCGAGACAATGGAGACTAGAACCAATACCACAAAGGGAAAGTCCGACAAAGAAAACCGTAACATGGAACCAAATGAAAACCGAATGAGAGAAAACCATAAAGAGCCTCTGAAAACACCACAAGTGTTTCCAAATCCAATCCAAGACCCCCAAGATAAACCGCAGGGGCAAAAAGGGAAAAATCGTAAAAAGAAGATTGGGACGTACCCAAACCCTGTAGACGAGATTGAGCAGGTGAAACATCTAAGAGGTTTAGTGGAGGAGACTCAAAGGAAACTAGAACCAGAACCCATGCATATCAAAATTCATGACACAGTGTTTCACACGCAAGTTCATCCACCTCACATGAACCATAGACCGTTAGCCATATCTAGTATCATCCAAGAAGGGAGTGAGGACGGGACATTAGAAAGTGAGCATACACCCTTCTTGTTGGGAAGGATGTTTAACGAAGGAATACCTGATCCCATTGAGGAATATGAGATTCCATCCTCACCAGTTCCTAGTCAAGGACCTACACCCTGCAAAACGCCAATGAATGTTGCCAAACTAGTGGACTTCATGTCTTCTGAGGTCCGAACCACGATCATAGCAAAGCTGTATGGAGATCCTGAGTTATTCCTTGCACTTCGAGCATTCCTTAATGGAGAGCTACGAACGGGATTACCGCAGTTTGCGCAACCAAATAGGCCTGACTCGATTATGATTGATGAGGAAAATCATGTGCAATCACTTGACTTAGATGGACACGAGTCTGTGATCGAGGTACCCATTAACGAATTAGGGCAGTATTTTGAAGGCGACGAGTCTAATGCGACCCTACCCATCACTACCAAGGGATTAACTATAAAGGGAATTCTTGATGGTGGTGCGGGAGTTAGCATCGTTACAAAAGATTGTTGGGAATCCATGGGAAAACCCCGCCTCAGTGTTACTAACATTGTGGTAAAGATGGCAAATGGTACCATAGCCAAACCTATGGGGATGCTCAAGGATCTTAAGATCAAAGTTCTAGGACACAAGGTACGACATACGTTCATTGTAATGGATTTCTCTAAACACCTTATGTCATATGAAATGATTTTAGGACGACCATTCATGAGGGAAGCACAAATGGTTCACGATTGGTCTAAAAATCATGTCTATTTGCAATTCCAAGACTCTGTCCTTAGAGTGGATTTGCTGACTGGTAAGGTACACCCCTTAGGGAGTAAAACCATTATTGATCATCGCTCTGACACCACGGTTCACTCGGCCCCACTACAATATTGTTACACTTGTAAGAAGGATACAGACATTGGCCAAGATTCTCCTTACATGGATGTGTTACCGGGTATGACGGAATCAGACAATGTGGATTGGGTCCACCTAGCATCAACCATAGACACTTGGGGAAATAGGGGGACGACCTGGGTAACACCTGAGGGGGATGAAATGCATATACCCTTAAATATGCTACAAGCAATGCATATCGCTTCCAACAAGACTCATCCTAATGTAACGAAGAAAACATACAAGTGGGTCCCTAAAGCTTCTTTAGTGACCATAGCTAGTGCTAAAAAACAGAAGCCTTGTAAGAAACGTACCACTCGCTCCAAGAAAAGTAAGAAAATGTTGCGATGGATCCCTAAACGACTATTGGAAGCCCAAGGCTACTATCAAGGAAATGATCAAATCTGGGTGCCAAAACGTAGATTGTGCTCTTACCTATCACCTGACCCAAGTGAACCCAATCCTGTGGCTCCAAAACAAATTGAAAATCGCGGAAAGGAAAAAATCACAGAATGTTACACACCCGCTCCCGAGCTAGTTTGGGTACCAAAGAAAGAACGATTTGTTCCACCTAGCTCAGGAAGGGGGGAGTCCCATGAAGATTCTAGCTCCTCATGTAATACATCCATAGAGGTAAAAGCTTCTACACAGCCTCCATCTATAGTAGCGGACCTCCATGAAGCTACAAAAGAATCCACACCTCCCAGTGTTCAAGAATCACCTGATGAACCACTTCAAGTTCGATCCTGGGAGAGTACCTTACCACCCTTGCAGCTTGACAAGGCACCTAGGGTAATAGAAAACTACTGGCAAAAATCCTCACCTATTACCAACTGGAACAATTGGTTTCAAAGGGTGACAAGCTCATTTCAAACGGTATGATCTACCCAAGGAAGGGGGGAGTGTTTGTGGACATCCATCATTCACTTGTTTCGCTCTCAACCTTTTTCCCTGACCTCTCAATTCCAATCTTAGGGAATGTACATATAAAGCTTTATACTCACAAAAACAAAAAATAAAGAGCAAGAGCAATTAGCAAACGAGTATGCACAATAAAAGTCAAAACATTGACTCAGACCTACACATGTCACATCTGGTACAGTGAAACAGAAACCTATGCCATAAAACACCTTTGATCCTCATCACTTGAGTGATGGAGGGTAGGTAAGATTAGTACGATAGGAGTGTTTCTGTTTTAGAGTTGAGTGATTAGCAAAGATCTCTTTTCCCACTAATGTGCCTCCTGGAGGTATTCCTTTTGTTTCCTAGTGTGTACAGGAGCGTGTTGCTATTGATAGGATTTGGACGTTCATGGAACCTTCAAATCAAGCGCGACCATCAACACAAACAGGTGTTTCTTGTCCATTAGCATTGCCGTTATCTTTTTGCATCTATGATTGTCTGCTTTGATTGTGATTGGTAGCATAATATTCAGCGCATTGGCTTAGTATCAAACATTTAATTCAATGTAATGTTTTGTCATAATCACTTGTCTAGGTTTAAAAATCAAGCAGTCCGACTAAGCTAGTTTGACCAAGCTAGGTATTAGAAATCTTCTCTTAATACCATGGGGAATGCCTTCCTAATAAGCAATGGTTACTTAGGTTCTTAATCCGATTTAGGCAGCATTGTGTGAAATGTACTAGGGCTTTCTAGTGGGCTTGACCCTATTGACCTTTAGCTTAAGTATTATAAAGGGAGTTTACTAATGTGATGAGCCTGGGGAATGTAACAGTGTTATATGACCTCCCAAAGTTACAAAATTAAAATGCTGAAAATGAACAAACAAAAAATCAAAGTGCCACAATGTAAAATTTTAAGCTGGAAGAGAAATCCTGGCTTGAATTGGTACTTCACTCACATGTATTGCCTATGGTACTAGAGCCCTAGAGGTTCCCAGTGTGGGCGCTTTTCCTTGAAAAGCAAAAAACCCAAGGCATACAAAATAAGCACACACATCATAATTGAATCAATGTGAAAAGACCTTGGGGGGTCAAAGAAAAAGTAATCAGTCAGGCGATGATTTCATGAGAAATTCCTTTTATGGTAGCTTAACTACAAAGTTTTCTAGATATAGCCTCTAGTCAGCCCTCGAACATGAATACTTGGCTCTCGCGATTAAACAACTTAATTGACCACAGAAAATTAAGAAGCTTACCCATGGTATTAATATTCGATCTCTAGTGCTTTTCGACCGTCAAATTAGCGACCCCAGACTTGTTTAATTTTCTACCTTTACATCTGTTTATGCATTTGATTACATTGCAATTTAATGTTCATTGCTAACAAATTGTTTGAAATTCTTTGACCAATCAATTTGTCTACCTAAAACTGCATATGCTTTTTAAGAGAATGCAATTACTGTGCCAATGTTGTTTGATTTTGCAGTGACTGAAGAAGGCTAAGGACATTCATCTCAAATGCTCTTCCACCTCGACGAACCAGCTTCAACTCAATAGCTTCCGAGGACGGAATCTACATCAGGAAGGGGGGCATGTTAACCCTCACGGCACACGGACACCCTATGATCTATAAACGTTGTATTATTTAGAGTCAGGTACCGGGCTTGTCGGACCAATAGGGAAAGGTAGAGTGATCGCCGATGAGAGGCGCACTTTAACTTGGACATTCAAGGGATTAGTTGGTTAAGCATGGGCGCCCAAGTGTGAATGGGGTGAGCTCCTATAAAAGCCAACTAAACCTAATTTTTACTCATTCTCTCATTTGTGCAATTGAAGAGTGCTCTTGCTCCATCTCCATCTTCTTCTTCTTCACCTCCTTGTGTGTGTGTGTGTGTGAGAGAGAGAGAGGGAGAGTGTGTGTGCGATCGAGCATTACGAAGGCACGACGGCGGCGAAGCGGTTGAGCGCGGCACGACTGCAGCTTCTTCTTCATCGCGGCGAGGAATCCACCACGAAGGCGAGCGTAGAGCGGTGAGTGACACACCCTTTGTTCTCTTGAGCTTGCTAGTTTAGGCTTGTTGTGTGCTTGGAGCCGTTTGTGGCTCGCACACGGTGTATTGGCAAGTCCCTTGCTTCGACAGTGCGGCAAGGAGCGCACAGCTACCAAGAGCTCTACACCTCCGACTATAACCTTCCACCACAAAGGAGAGAGCCTTTCCGAATTATCATGTGATGGACCCAGCGCATCAGCCTTTTGCAAGGAACCAAACTTATACACCACAACGAATTCAATCAATCAAAGTAATCTTGGACCGCAAGATGTTTTATCAGCAGATCATTACAACCATGTTTGGTAGAGAATGACTGCAAGAGATAAACACCTCTTCTCTACCCTTTATCCTCCCTATTATTAATCATGAAGTGTCTTTTGATGTAGTTATTTTCATCCTTGTATAGTATGTTTTCCATCCACCGAGCACCCAAGTATGGAATCTCTATTAAAAAAATAAATATATAAAAATTCTAAGACGAGTTAATTTTCTCACTCTCACAATGGCAAGTGTAGCATTTCCAACATTTACTGGTAAGGTGGGTGAGGATGCTGCAGACTTTCTAGACAACTTGGAAATAGCATGCTATGTATCCATCCAACTTGGATTAATACAAGTGGTAAGACTCACCACCTACCTCATCACACCTGTGTATACACTAGATGGCACTCTATCTTGCAGGAAAGTGAAGTTGCTCAAAGAGAGAGAGTTCAAGATTTTCCAAGAGCTTGCTAGAGGGACAGTCCTAGAGCTAGAAGACGAAGACAACCTTGTCCTGTGGTACTATAAATTTGACCTCGGCTACCAAGAGCTCTACACCTCCGACTATAACCTTCCACCACGAAGGAGAGAGCCTTTCCGAATTATCATGTGATGGACCCACCGCATCAGCCTTTTGCAAGGAACCAAACTTATGCACCACAACGAATTCAATCAATCAAAGTAATCTTGGACCGCAAGATGTTTTATCAGCAGATCATTACAACCATGTTTGGTAGAGAACGACTGCAAGAGATAAACACCTCTTCTCTACCCTTTATCCTCCCTATTATTAATCATGAAGTGTCTTTTGATGTAGTTATTTTCATCCTTGTATAGTATGTTTTCCATCCACCGAGCACCCAAGTATGGAATCTCTATTAAATAAATAAATATATAAAAAATCTAAGACGAGTTAATTTTCTCACTCTCACAATGGCAAGTGTAGCATTTCCAACATTTACTGGTAAGGTGGGTGAGGATGCTGCAGACTTTCTAGACAACTTGGAAATAGCATGTGTCATCTTTGCGAGAGATGATGATGCTTTGCGCTTGCGCATCTTCCCACTTCTAATGAAGGTGGAGGCAAGATCATGGTACAATGCCTTGGCACAAGCAACCAAGGAACGGTGGGACTTATTAAGAGCAGCCTTTGTAAAGCGTTTTGGAGAGGGCACAACATCAGAGAAGCTATGGCAATTGTTGACAGAGTTGAAGCAGGGTAGTATGCTAGAATATGCATCATATGAGTCAAAGTTTGTAGATTTATGGGGGCGATGGGTTGCATCGCTAAGAGAGGATGAGGGGGCACCTGATTTCCTAAAAAAAGATCGGTTTGTGGCTGGGTTATGGCCAACTCTTAAAGAGAAGGTGAAGGGAAGGTTTCTTGCTACGTATGAGCTAGCAGTTGAAGTGGCCCGCCTTGAAGACAAGAAGTTGCGTCTACAAGACAGGAATATCGATGAAGAGGAATCCGTTAGGACCCGACCACCTCTAGCACCACCTACAACAGCCGCCCAGAGGATTCAACCACAAGAACCAATTGAAGATCAGCAAGACCTGCTCAATCAAATCACCAATCAACTTGAGAATCTCTCAGTCCATTTGATACAACAAGGGCATGCACACAATCGCAACCAAGAGCAAGGGAGAGGACAACGAAGGCAAAACCAAGAATACCACTGCTACAATTGTGGGGAGGATGGTCGTGGCATGTACTACTGTCCACACCCAAGGAGGCAGAATTTCAACAGAGGAGCCAGAAAAAACCAGGTTTCACCACCGAAAGCAAGACCACCACCACCGAGGGCACCACAACAAGCACCACCCGTGCAAATCCTACAACCACCCATTCAACCACAACCACCACCACCACCACCACCACAACCTCTCATTCCACCCTTATCCCCACCACCAGTTGGCAATCAAACAAGAAGCGTCATCAGACTTGAAGGTAAAGGAAAGGAGAAAGTGGAGGAGGATAAGACCAAGGTTAAAGGAGTAGATGCCATAGGGGTAAAATGTGCTAGGCATGGTGAATCTTCCCAAAACAAAGAAAAGATGAAGACTAAAAGAGAATCTAGCAAAAAGCCGTCCAAGTCACGACGTAAAATTGACATTGTAGATTTCTCTTTGGGTGAATGTTCTAAACCATATGATTTTGTTCAAGATGTTTCTGTGCAGGGCCCAAAAATCACCTGGACCCAATTACTCCACCTAGCACCTAGGGTGAGGAGACAATGGACAAAGATGGTTAGCACGAGACGACCAAAGCCAAAGATAGCTGGGGATATCTCTGGGAGGAATCTAGATGACATACTACCAGTGATGGATGCTTACATCAAAGGGCAACACATCTCCAATATCTACATCGATGGTGACGCACAAATATGCGTCATGAGTGAAAAAATGATGCACCGTTTGGGTTTAGAGGTGAGTCGGCTGGCACCATGCCGAGCCAAAATGGCAAATAATTTAAAAGTTCAATGTGTTGGTGTCATAAATGCAATTAGGATAAAATCATTTGACACCGAGGTAGATGTGGACATCTTTGTCATGCCACACAAAGGGGAGGGCTATCCTATCATTCTAGGGAGGCCTTGGCTTATGGCTATGAGAGCTAAGCAGGACTGGGACACCGGCATAATCCAGATGAAGGATGCAAAAGGGAGGCCAATACTTTACGACATGAAGAAAGGTCGGCAATGCGACATGGATCTAGAAACCTCTATGGATGAGTTTTCCAGTGGTGACTCTTCAACCACTTCAGAGGAGGAGTCAACAGGGAGTGAAGGAAGTGATAGCTCCATTGAGGTAATGGGCCTAACATTCAACCACAACAAGGTGGACCCTTCAAATTTGCAACCACAGGTGAAAGTGGTGAAGACACTTCAACTACCCCTATGGCACGAGATTGGTGGAAGACGACCAAAAGTTATATTGACGACGACCACTTGGCAAGTCCTTCCTAGAGAAAGACTCATGCAGAGAAATGCAATTGAGATCTATTAGAACTTTAGGTTTTCCTTTCTAATTGTGAACATTGTGTGTAACATTAATTTGGGAAGCTCTTTAAGTTAGGTTGCGACAAGAGTGGAAGGATTGACATCAACAACCAGTGGAATCAATCTAGGACACACCCATCAAGGAAGAATGGTTTTGCATACTAGTGGTAACATGGAGTCATTTTTCAAAATGTGGTTTGCAGTTTATCTTTTGTACATGGTGGGCTCTCTTGTGGAACATCAATTTGGCATGAAGAAGGACAAGCAAGATATGAGGATTATGGTTTCTTACTCCCTTTTGGCTATGTGTTTGGACGAGGAAGCCATGCATGGTCCCACTTTGGAATACTTTCAAGGACTGATCAAGTTCTTTCCATACCTTCTATCACTTATGCAAGAGTTAATTCTTGTGCAGTTTGGGGACTCAAGAATCATTATAAGTGTGATCTTCTGAAGAGGGCATTATTACATACAATGGATTTACGCTTAGTGTGAGACCCAGGTGGACACCGAAAAGAACTTTGGGGAGCCTCATGCTTCCAAGGGATCCATTATTCCCTACAAGGATCTACCAGCCACCAAGGAGAAATCCTACTCTATTTCAACATGCTCAAGTACAGCGCTAGAGGCATGAATACCTCTAGCCTTAGGGGGAGGGCTAATGAGGCAAGCTTTTCCATGCATGGGAACCCCCCCATATATCTTTGCCCTTTTACCAAAATATTTCCTATTACATAAGTTACTTTTGATTTTTCTTCCCTTTTTTACAAAAGTTTTAGCCTTTATTAAATAAATAGGACTTATGCTAATCAATCACAATGTAGCATAAATAAGTAAGCTTTCTTTGTTGATCTCTCTTTTGACCTTAAATATTAAATATATATATATTAAATTACATTATATAGTTTAGTATTTTCTAATATATTTTTCATGTATATATATTATTCCACCCTACCAAATATTTTATTTACTAGTTTTCATTTTCAAACCTCAACCCCACTTTCAAATTTCAATAATACCTCCATCTAGATGATTGCCAATCTTTTCAAAACTCTAGGTCGTGTTTTCATACACATGAAGGAGCTTACACTTGAAGGCAAGAGAGAAGTCCACTCAAAGGGGACCACCAAAAGACCTTTGCAGCCACAAATAATACATTATTTGGCTGAATTTTTTAAGTACAGAAGAACCCCGAATCTGAAGGAGCGTTTAACATGAAAGATGTAGCTCGTGATCTCAACTTTTAGCTCAATTTTTTTTCAGAATTTTTGGAGTTATGAACACGGAGATATGATTTTTGTAGTGGACCCCAGTTTTCTCGTGTAATGGTGACACAGGCCATCCCCAATTTTCTTCCCTCTAGAATGGCTATGGTTCTACAAGTCTTCAAGCATGATTACAAGAGACAAGGCTCTTTTAATGAGGTCTTGGCAAATTTAGAGTGATTCTATCACCATTTTTGGAGGATCCATCCTCATCAACAACTATCCACCTTTGACAATCTCTCTTGTAAATTTCTTACCTCTCTCTTCTCTCCCTAATAAGCTTATGTCTCGCCAAAGCTAGACTATTGTAAATATCTCCTATCCTCTACATCCTACCCACATTCTCTCATCTTCTCTCTCTATTGACTCTGGTATTTTAAATAATGAGGAGACAAGATGGGAGCCACAGTCACATGCACCCCATTTTCCTAGTCACCAAACTGGGACACTCACCTCAAATAGAAATATTGCTAAATCCTCCCCTCCTTCCCTATATAAGGAGGCCATGAGAGCTCAAAAAAAAAACACACACCTATCCATACACACTCTTGTGCTACATGCTTGTAGCATGAACCCTAATCACATAATCACAACACCATCATCATCACCATCACCATGCACAAAAGATGAGCAGCACACCTCCACACCACTTGTAATTAAGGGTTGAAGGCACAATTTCAAGAAGAAGAAGAAGGGTGGACACACTCATGATATTCCTCGCCATCAACTCCCATCTGTCCATTATGCCTCCTACGATCTTGTCCCCTTCTCATTTTCCTGCCATACGCTACCTATTGTATTCATCTTTTGCAAGCAATCAACACACTCCATCTTGGTGCCATACTTTGTGTCGCTTTGGATACATCTCATTGTGAGTATGGTATATGCTTGTTCCTTGCCTTTTTTTCTGCTTATGTAAAGGTGTGCGGATTCGCCACCATACACACACACACACACACACTCTCCCTCTCATATTCCTATCATCTTGCTACTTCCATCTTGAGGTGTGGGGATTCGCCACCTCTTGTATGATAAGTGAGCATACTCGCAAGTTTCCCCTACCTCAGTATCTTCCTTACTAACATGCAGGAGTAGCAAGCCCATTCTCACTCATTCATCACTCCTCTCACCTTATTCTCCGACCACCCCATTCCACATTTGGGTGTGGATCTTGAAATTGTTTTCCATGGCATGCTTCATTGTGTATATGTATGCGTCCTAGCCGCATATCTTGCTAGGTGGTGCCCCTATTGTGTATTCCCCATGATGAGGCCATTGTGCATAGTCTTGGTGTAGAGGCCACCGGGTCTATTTTTTCAGCTCCGCCTCTCACCTCCTTAGAGAGAAACATAGGATGTTAAGACAAGACATCATCCAAAGGGAGCCCATTACTTAATTCATTCCCAAGAGCCCTCAAATTGACGTGATAATTCTTGAACTCGACACACACACACACACACACACACATAGATAGAGAGAGGGGGATGGGGGAGGGGTAGGGACAAACTTGCCATGATTAGAAGGAGTATGTTGGAGCTTGGCATGACCAACTAGAAGGAGATTTGTCCTTGGTCAATCCACAAGAATTTGGAGAGTAACTACACCTCATTAGTTGTTCGATCTTACACTCAAAAAGGTAGACATAGTGTTGATCCAAAAGATAGATTTGTGCTTGGTTGATGTGAATGTGGAGTGCACTTAGACCTTGTGTGTTGTCATACATTGTCATCTAGAAAGTAGTTATAGTGGTGGTTGATGCACAAGTGTATCAAAAAGCTATAAAAGCTCACATGAGAATCATAGGCATTTGCCCGCATTTGCCCTCCCTCTGAAGGGAAGGAGAACAATGGTTGCTTCAATTGATGCACATGTAGCCACGGCAACGCGCGGGTCACATACTAGTTTGAATTAAAGAAAGTGAAAAGGTTACATGGACTCAGGTAGGGGGAGGGTCACCCCGAGGCGCTAGAGTTTTAGGGCTTAGAAATTTAGAGTTTTTAAAGTGAGATTTACAAGTTAAGGATTTAGAGTTTTAAAATTGTAAATGGGACTCTGGAGTTTAAAGATGTAGAATTTTTAAAGTTGGGTTTAGAGCGTAGGGCTCTAAAGCTTAGGGAGGTAGAGCTTAGGGGTGCTATTTTAATTCAATTCTCTGTGCTTATGTTTTTTTTTAAAAAAAAACCTTAGAGATGTAGAGCGTTTAAAGTAGGCTAAACTTAGATCAACGCCTAAAAATGACACCTTTTTTTTGTCAAGGACTATTTTTCTTATCAAAACAAGTCCTCATGTCATTTGACTGCTAGAATCTCAAAATTGCCTATCATCTTTTGTGTTTATATCCTTCAGTTAACATTATATATGGCAAATTATATAAATTGATCGCATTACACAAAGCATATGAAAGAGGGCTTGAAAAATTGCATGTCAAAAAGAAATTCCTATTGTGTTTGGAAGGCCTTGTGATTATATCACTTGTTTTTAGCATATCTCTCACATAATGTGATTGGCAAAAAAAAAAAAACCTGAACAATATTTGGCTCCATAGTGTAATCTTCTTGGAGGGCCATCATGCTACTGACCCTCTTATCCTCGTCTATTGCATTTTATCCTTTTTTTTTTGTGTTTTGGAATAAATCAAGAGGTCATCAACATACCCATTGTCCCAAAAAAAAAAATAAAAAAAATCATAATGTTGAAGGAATTTTTGAGAGAGATGTGTGTCCAATATATTATCTGATATGATTATCCGGTGTGTGCCCAATACATTCCAAAAAGTGCAATGCATTATCGAAAACTTTCTTGCAATAAAAGAAAGAAGTGTATTTTATTAACTAGTGATATGAAAATAGGTTGACCCAGGCGAATAAACATGATATTGACCAAGTAAGCATTCTCAACAAACAAAAAAAGGTGTAATTTTCAAAATTGACTTACTCTTGCGTACAATTTTGGCTTTCTAAACCAAGCCTTGCATTAAAAAAGAGTTACGGTGGACATTCAAAATTTTATTATTTTTGACTCGTTACATCTTTCTTTTTTGTGAAAAATTGAAATAGTCTTTATGTTTGAGTTTGTAAACGGATCTTGTCATTTCATAGCTTTACATAAATTCATGACTTGATTTCTCTTTCGTTTTAAATATTTTGAAATACTAAGGTGAACCTTCTCCTTGTTTTGCTAAAATTTGCTTGGAAGTAAAGACTAAGAGACATTCTCGTACATGTTGGTCAATCTTTTTTTTTTTTTTTGCCTAGAAGGTCATAGGGGAACACTAGGGTAGAGAAAACAGAAAACGTGCAATTTCTCAATGTACCTCTCACCATCCATTGTGTACCTCTCACTATCCATTGGTCATCACCATCGCATTAACTTTGATTGGTGACATTTCATTTTATTTCAAGTCATACTATACTCATTTGAACATTTTTCATTATGAAAATGAGTGTGTGTGCGCGCGTGCGCACACGTGCATATCTCTCTCTCTCTCTCTCCATTAAAGTGTTTAAAAAAAACATTTTTTCAGACATACAAAATTTCTTTTCTTGAATTTGTCAAGAGGATATTTTAAAATTTAGATTTAGTTTTTAACTTTTTACACTATTTTTCTCTGAAATTTCTCATTTTCCCCTTTCTCTCAACTAGCATTTTTGAAATTAAAAATGGCACAATATTAAGCTGAGACACTTTTTTTTTTAAGACATAGACCATTAACATGTCAAATGTGTTCTCATAATCACTCCATAGGCCATCACGAAGTCTTACCTTGTTTTTTCCAAATGTGAGTTGCAATATATTAGCAAACCCAAAAAGAATTACATAAGTAGCCTTGCTCGGACCAACCAAGGAAAGCATCCACGGCTTCAAAGATGAACCATAAGATTTGCTTTTACATGGAGCCACAACTGTACAATATAAACCATAAGTCAGGCTTTTACATGGAGCCACAATCATAGAGAGGTTGTCACCACCTGGCCTCATTTGGCACCTCACACCAAGTGGCCTCTACAAAGAAAAATAATCAAAGCAAGTAAATAAACCCTAGGACTATGAAGACCATATCAATCATATCCACTGCATCCGAAAGGAGCCATTGGAAGAGCCACCTATGTCACAAGTGGGATCTCCCACAATTCAGAGCACACGCACCAAAATTGCATAACGATGGCTGCAAAATGAATCCATTCGAGCATTGTAGATCCTCACGATGCCATCATTGGATTGAGTTGCCACTTGATGGAGTAGTCAACTACCACTCGGAAGCACCACCAACTACATCCAAGAACCACTAGCAACAAGAGAGACCAAAAGGGGTGTCAATGATCAAGCCCACAACAAAAGGGCAGACCTGCCAAAACATTGCAAGCACATGAAAGCAATTGTTGATGGATGAGGAGAGGAACACAAGCCAACCTCCAACCTACAGTGTACAATACCAAACCAAGAATTGATGTGGCACCCCATCAAGCACATCAGGTGGGGTGCCCTCCACCACAATTCCAAAAGTGAGATGACCGACGTAGTGATGCCTAGGCCTAGAGGGCCTAGGCATCACTAGGCCCTCTGGGCGGGCAGTCAAGGACCTCAACCCAAGACCAATCCCTATCACATGCATGATAATCGCTTCCTTGCAACAACATCAAATCACTTCCTAGAAAAAAAAAATGTGTGTAAACCTCTTCGTTCGAGCCTCCCCGCTCATGAGGCAAGGGAACAGGTCCACCTCTCTACATCGAGAGTGATCGACAAACTTCTTACAAGAAAAGATACATTGTACTAATCAAATATTATTAGAGGATCCTTCAAAGATGGGCATGTGGAAACATAAAAAATGAACGAGGAGATTTCCCCTCTGGTGAAGGATACCAAAGGAGACCTTGGTTATGTGTTGCTTAACATTTGTGAGATATCTTTTTGTTTAATAGCGAAACTCGCAAGGTGTGAGTGGTTATAGTATTAATCTCCAAAAAATTTACAAGATAGACCCTGCTCAATTTGAGCCAGGGTGTCAAAAGTGCTACATACCACAACTTTGGCTAACAAGGGAGCCACCCTATCATGAGAAAAATGGTTGAGCTGGGAGCCACCCATCAAGAGCATACATAGGAGAAGACTTATATGAAACACGACTTCTAAAGGAGCCACTCTGTCAGGAGAGTCGATCGAACCAAGAGCCACCTACTGAAAGCACATCATTATGGAAGCCAAGAGGGTGATGCCACCAATCATAGTGAGCTACCACGCCACCAAGGTTGTCTGCATGTTGGCCCGAGAGAACACACATATACAAAAAAGGACCACCATGCGATAACTTGAGCCCCCACAAGCCAATTAGAAGATCTCACATGCCCTGCATCTTGGGGGGAGCCACCATCCATGGCCATTAGGAAGAAAATAGGTAGGATCCGTGCCCCATTGCATCTTGGAAGCTACCTTGCACTGCATCTTGCACCTAAACCCAAACAATGGAGTGCACCCAACAACTCTAAACACAATAGCAAGCCTCCTGCGGTCGTGGTTTCAAAAATTAAGGAAGCTTGCTTGTGGACAGACAGGCGGAGCCCTAGGCTGCATAGCTAGGGTCCCTCTCTTGAAAAATCCTCTACAGTAGGGGCCTCTCCCTGCCCCAGCCCTGCTCCCCACACTACGAAATGAAGAAAAACCCTAAGTTTTTTCTTTATGTTTGTGAGATTTTTTCTTTTTTGCACCAAACTCACAATCCAAAATTGCACCAACAGCTTTAGGCGGCCAAGGGGACCAGTGCGAGATGGAGTTATGGAAGTATGTGGTTAATTCACCCCATTCCAGTACCCATGTTCTATTGCACTTTCACACCAGCTCTCCCCTGATGCCACCCAGTCTCAAGCTAGACCACCTTGGTGCTAATAGTTTGTCATGCACCTCGGTCCCTTTCCACTGACCACCTTTAGAGAAAAGTTTTGCCTTGTATATCATATCCTTGGTCATGATAGCCCAAGATTGGTCTTGTTTTGCGATTGAGACCACAAACTTGGCACACAAGGCCTCACCATGAATATAAGGGTTGGAGAATTATGAGACCACCTTGAACCACCAGTCGAGTGATAACTACCCACTTTACCCATTTCCATGGAGATGAGGCTTTAGTGTTGTTCCTCCATAAGAATCTTTTAGTAGGTTTCAAAAACTCCTAGTTACATTTGGCTATTTTGAGGCGCAAGCTGGTAAATGCAATATAAGGAATCATAAATGAATTGATCACTTTGACCCGACTTGGTGAGGGAAGCAATACATACTCCCACCTTCTCATTTTTATATGGACCTTCTCTAGGACACACTGGAAACTTTTCTTGTGTGTAACTTCCACCCCCAAGGGGGCACCTAGATGTCAAAATATCCTTCCTTTAGACACAATCTTCCCTGACCAGACAAATGGGTCAAATGCGTTGTTTTCCATCAGGGAGATAAGTCTAGACTTCTCAATACTACACTTCAACCCCGAAGCCACAACAAATGTCTGCACAATCTCTAGTGCCTTCTTGAGTACTTGAGGGACTTCACTCTCAAGCAAGAGTTTTCTTCTGAATTTCAAGACAACGTCTTACCATAGTTGGGAAACAAGGCTAGCAAATTTCAAGTTTCTTTGTTATTTAACCTTTCATTTCAAAAATATTTCCTTGTTGTGCAAAGCAAAGTGCTTTGACAGACTTAACAAGAAGTAAGGCTTTGACTCTGTGCCAAACTATTACCCATTGATTTCAAATCAAAGGTATTGACAACAAAAACAAACTGTGATGTATCTATGCTACTACAAATTGTGCGAGGGAGAAAAATGTTGGCGTGCCAATACGGTGGGATTCATTCCACTGAATCATTGTTTATGCTTCCACTATAACATCAACTACTCTGTTCACAAAGAGTTGAGGCTGGTAGATTTTCTTGTGATCGTTGTATATGTCTACAACGATGGGCACTTTACATCATTGTCTCTAGGCACGAGTTCCAGCCACTGGGGATGATGCTTTCTATGTTTAGCAAGTAGGCATGGCATGTGTACCAAATACATTTCTACACTTTGTCATTATGGACCTGAATGATAGGTTTTGTTTGGAACCGTTGTCACAAAGGATACAACATGGTCTAGGAACTCATGGATTTTGGTATAGCCAGTGTGGAGAAAGCGTTATGAGGGTCCCTCTCACTCATGTTGTTAAGTGTTTACAATTATCTCCACACACAAGTACATCTCGTACTTGATGGATGTCATTTTTTTGGACATCCTTATATGACACAAATTCCGTATGTGGAGAATATGAGTCTCTTTGATGACAGACAGTGACGCCTATTTTCCAATTATGTGTCGTGGTAGTGCCTAAGTGCTGGTCAAATCCGTTTATTCGACCATTTTGAGCACCTCATATCAGGAACAATTTCAGTGGCCACAAATTATTGGATTCCTAGTAAGACTTCTTAAGGTTACCAGTATTGTTAAGCAATTTTATTGGTTACACATGTAGCAAGCTATGTTCTACTAATGAAGATGTTTCATTTGGTACCTAGATATACTTGATTTTTCAGACTCTATTATGGTTCAAATATGTTAGCACGGCTTTCACGTGATTGAAGGGGAAAGTATTTGGTTCTTTCCTTGTGAGTTGTGAGCATAGCATTTTGCATTGGTAAGTATCGTCATGAAAATGCAGGTTCGGATCTATTTTTTTTCAATGCATGCACACTAGGTATTATGGCCCCTAGTGTTAAGCAAAGATTGATTTGGAACAGCATGATAGCGTGTGAAGTATATCAAACTGTATGTGCAATGACTCAATAAGATTAATTGTGGGTCTATCAATCACGAATAGAGGTCATGTATCGGGTAACTAAACTTTGTATGGTTTATTCAATTCACTTTTCTAATCTCTAAAGTTAGCCACATTGGTTTTTCATAACACGTTGACTACTCAACAATTTTGCAAGGAATTGTGATCCCTATTGACCAATCATTTTGGAAGACATTCTATAAATAGTGGGGAAACACACCTCAATTTTGGCAGTCATCTAGAGAGGACAGGTAGATTACAAGTGCTAATCTTGTGCTAAAGGATATGCTAAGTGTGTATATTAGCACCAAGCAATCCAATTTGAAAGGTTATCTCTCTAGTTGGATTTTTCATACCATGAGGCAAGGTATTGTCAGGACACGGGTCCTACGGGCAGGGCCCTACCCTAAGGGGGGTCACGGACCCCGGCCACGGGCCAGCTAGCAGTGTGGAAAGGGGATCCTAGGGCTAAGAGCCTATAAATACGGGTGGTTGGGGGTGGAGGATCCAGGTCTCTAGCTCCTGGGGCTCTTATATTGGTATCAGAGCTTGGGGAAGAGGAGGAGAGCGAGGCGCCGCGTGAAGGCATGGAAGCACGGGGCATGGAGGCAAGGTCTCTATCTTGTTTTCTCTCTTGATCTCTCTCTCAGAAGGCGGGGAGGGCTGCATGAAAGCATGCATGAAGCAAGCTTTCGTGGCCTCTCTCAAACCCGCTGCCATGGAAAAAACTGATGCGTCGTGTGAAGCCATGCAAGGGAGGTCAAGGCTCGGAGTCGAGGACAAGGCAGGAACCGTGTGCAGGCGCCCTTAAGCCGGGGAGGGGAAACCGCCAAAGCGGGTGCAAAGGAGAGCACCAGAATCGCGTGGCCGAGGGGAGTATAACTCAACGCTGGCACGCAGTAACTTGAGCACCACAGAGCCGGGGGGCGGCCTAGTTCTCTCTCGCGGCTGCTCTCTGTGCGCCATCGCTGACGTGATGCGTTCATTTTTCATACACAGGCGCCCAAAGGCCATGGGCCTTAGGGAAATACAATTTTTTGACCCTAAGGTAAGGGCTGTTGCCCACGGAGTTCACAAGCAGGATGTCCGTCCCACAAGGAGCCCAAGGATGGAACCCGAGGATGACATCATGTTCTGGGTGCAGCTCCATGACCTTGGAGGTCCGGGATGAACAACGGCAAACTAGCTTTTTGATGAGGAGATTTGAGCTCTCGAAATATCTCCAGGCGAGGACTCCACGGTGAATCCAAGGCCTGCCCATTGGACCATCCTCGGCTTGCCAGGATGCATGCAGAGCCTAGAAAAGGCGGAAGAGGCACTCAAGGATGCCCTGCCCAGTTTGCCAGGTTGCATGCAAGCCTGTTGTTCGGCTTGGCAAAGGGGAAAAGCTCCTAGGCACAAACGATATTGTTGATCGAGTGGCAGATATGTTTTCCACGTACATGGACAAACGCCATGCTCATCAGGTTGGTCTTTTCGTACTTCCAAGGATTTTCTTCATCCCTATGTGATGCTATTTTGCAGACTTATACATATCGAATTTACAAGCTTCATCTTTGACGCAACGGCAAGGCCGGTGGCTAATTCGGCTCATGCGTTCAAAGTTGTTTTGCATGGTTGGATCGCTGATCGGCATGGCCGATTTCAAGGCGACTGGCAAGAGCCCTGAGTTTGGGCTTGCAGAGAAGCAAGGCTTCTCTACCTATACAACATTTCACCACACTATGTGGTGATGCAGATACTAATGCTAGGGGTGGTGATTGTCATGAACAATGGCAATCAAACCTGGCAGGTAAGAGCATTACAGTTCTCACATGATACCACATTGGTTGTGAAATGGGCAAGGCCCTTGACAACATGAAGTGGAGTAATTATTGCGCATGTGCTTCGTAACTCTCGTATGCAATGGAATGAATGATCACGGCTATCATTCATTGCCAAGCAGGAACGAGATGCATCACCTGCACGTGTTTTACTACTTTTCCATTACGTTTATAATTCGACACAGTCAATTTTTTATGCATGCTCGACAAGGTCGACTCTTTTTGCTATGTCATCGATTGCTAATAGCATTTATTGGCAATGTGGCCAGACATATTTATATGAAGCATGGCTTCTCCTGAGTACCTTAATGGAGCACGCTCGTCACAAGTTACTTTTTGCTTCAAAGGCAGGGTCTGTTATGGAATTGATATTTTATTATTTGTAGCAGCTGACAGGTGAAAAAAGACTGGGACCGAGCTAGGCCTATGCAAATGAAATTATATACATTGTACATTTTATTATTCAAGTGCTCTTTTATGAGCTTTGGCCATTTATGACCGGCCGGCCAGTTTGTACTCAATTTGACCATTTAAGAAATCTATAAATGAAATACGTGCAAGAGGGAAATGGTCACTCTTGCACGGGGGGAGATTGTACCCACTGCTTGTGTGTTGTTCTCTCCTCTCCTCTCTTCTCTCTCGCCGTGCCGGCGTAGCACTCCGCTCTAGGAGGTGCGCCTGCACGTGTTCTTTCGCTCTCTCCCGCTCTCTATCTCTCTCTGTTCGTGTATGACTTGATTATATGCTCACAGGCTTTGTCAGGTATGCGTATTTGCGGTGTTTTGTTGTTTCCATCATGCTATTCGGGGTATTCTGCAGGGATGCTACGTCTTCCGTCTGTAGCAGTGGTATCAGAGCCCAGGCTACGCTCCAAAGATTAAGGATATCAATAATCAAAAGCTAAGTAGATCATTTTTTAATTATGTCTCTATTTTTCTTGAATATGCTTTTAATTGATTGAATTGTGATTGTACATGCTCACTATCAACTTTTTTTTCTTGATTGGTTAGAACCAGTATGAAAATTAGAGTATCTAGGTTAATCAAACATGTGAAGCATCTGATGTTTAAAGTAGTTCGTGTTATGATTTCTAAGAATTATAGATTAAATTAATTAGGTGAAGATATACAATACATAAAGGAGGGTGTATAGGCTTTGTTTGGGATTTGTAGAAGAAAGAAGGTGGAAGAGAGATTTTAAGAGAATAGGAGTAATTCGATCCTGCAGCTGACGCGAGGTCAATGGGCGCCATTGCCTAGAGCTCTACAAACTCCCATTCCCCTTGTCAGAACTTTTTAAGTGCAACACCAGCTTTCAATGCACACACATACGTGATTGCATCTAGAAGGAGGCGCTCCTGTTGTAGTACTACGTCGCCCCTCGCGAGCAGAGCCTCTTATCAATGCATTCCACGTGATGACATCTCTGCTTTTCTGCATGTCACGCAATGTTTTTACCTTTCCTATAGTTGCGTTTACACAACACTAGGGTAAATGCTTCTTGTCAGCGTAAGAGTCAACTAGGGTTGCTGGGAGCGCTATACTCGGGAGAAGCACGTGAGGACCACCTAGCAGGGAAGAGTCCTGTGAAGGGTAACATGAGATAGAGCTACGTATCATTGACAGAGCGGCAAGAAAGGTGGGCAACAACCTCTACCCGTTGGATCAGTTCGTTAGCAACGGCCCCAAAGCCCTCACCACTTGTGTGCGCATGCAAACTACAAGAGCTCTCTCTGGTCGAATAACGATCACAATCACACGCAATCCTACCACTCTCTCTCAGTTATCGCTCACCATGCAACCCGCCCCAGATCACTATAGCTGCCGACTATGTGCCACACAACTCTCTCTCTCTCTCTCTCAATCGGCATGCAAGGCGGCCCTCGTGCAGTACACATGCACACCAACTTACAGCCATTGGCTTGCAGCCACCCAATACATTGAGTCATCATCCGACTCCCCCCCCCCCCCCCCCCCCCCCCCCCCCCCCCCCCCCTCTCTCTCTCTCTCTCTCTCTCTCTCTCTCTCGTCAACAGCTGGTGACCATTTCTACCTTGAGCCTCCCTTCCCATGCACCAAACACACACCTCACCATCGTTGATGGCACCTGCTTTCCAGCTTGTAGTGGTAGGTTTATACAACCACTTCGCCTATGCCCACTGACTCGCTGAGTACCAACCACTGCATGGACCCCTCACAGCACTTAGCCCTCCTGCAAACCACGTCTCCCACCCATGCGCAGGCCGCCATGCAACTCACTCTTGCGCCACCAATACCCACCGAGGGCACTGCAGTGTCGTCATGCATCGTAGTAGCCAGCTGGCTTTTTCTCTCTTTGCCCTACTGGAAGCCACACAACCGCGAACCCCAACTTTTTCTCTCTCTCTTTCCCTCTTGCATAGCAGCGCCAATTATTTATTCTGTGGTTTTCCTACATGGGGCACCAATTTTTTTTTATTACTAGCCATCACGAGCAACTGAAACATCCACTTCTCTCTCAGACCTGCCATCCATCACTCTTTCACTCTATCTCTCTCTACCTATCTGTCCGTCCCTCCCTCCCGACTCTCTGTGAGGCCCATTAGCTGCCAAGATCAGGCTCCATAGCTGCATCACACACTCTCTCTATAGTGGTCTTGTGCAATAGCCCCTCGTTTGCTGCTTCTGCCACCCACACACCAGTGGCGCCTCTCTCAGTACATATAATTTGCAAAGATGGATATTGAAGCAGCACTTCAGCCTCTTGAGCCATAATCCCTCTATTTTTCTCTGTCTCTCTCCCACTGTGTACAGAAGAGAACATTGATGAAGCTCGACAGTGACTGCTGGATACTTTCTCAGACACCGTCAGGGCATTGACGATGCTACTGTTGAGGACTCTTGGGATAGTTTCCTACGACGTTAAAATAGTCTTCTTCGCTACTCTCTCCTAGTACAACTCCCTACAGAAGAGGACATTGGGAATTTCTTCAATGAAGTTCTATTACTCTTCAGACATTGGATTCGTCGATCCACAAGGAGTGTATCATTCTGGAGCTTGGTTCTCACAACTCTCCTCACAATAGCCACTTCTATCGACATCATCAATCGCCTGTCCATCGGGTCACTCGAAACTTCTCTCCCCAAGGCTCCTCACATTTACACCATCACCTATGGCTTTGTCTTCGCCCAACAAAACAACCGACATCCTTAACACCTCCCAGTCCTTGCAAGATGAGCTCGCACAACTTCGGCGAGACTACGACCGCTTGGAAGACCGCTTCTGAAAGCTTCGCCTTAGCCTTTTGGATGTGCAAGCCTCCGTCCATGCCTTAAACTCTATTTTAATGAGCCTCACCAAACACCTCTTCCGACTAACACCCTCCAGTGACACCAAGAAAATCTGGTCTTGACTCTCCTAGCAGCACTACTTTCCCCGACCCTACACCATCGACACGTTTTTTTTTTAAATATATATATATTTTGTAATAAGCCTATCAAGGCTCCCTTCTGCCCTCCTTTCATAGATCTCTAATGTAGTCGGCTACCGTTTAACTACAGGGGTTCATACCTAGTGTTCTGAGTTGTCAATACTTCTCGTAGCACACGCAGTCTAGCATGATTTTTTTTTTTTTAACTGATTTTTTTCTTACATACACAAACACATTATTTTTCACAATTTTGTCCGCATTGTACTAAAAAAAAAAATTTATTAGCACAAGCTAGTATAAAATTTGATCCTCTTATATCTACAAATACCCCCACTAAAACTCTCCGTTTTAACCACTTTCTGCAATGTGTATCATGATACTACATTGTTTTTTGTGATACGTTCAGGTTATAAAAAGTCATGAACTCACTTGTAGGGATTCAAATTTGATGTACTTGCAACTTTGTGAAAAAATTTCTTGCTAAATTACTCTCTCATATTTTTCTACTTCTTAGTAAATTTGCTCAACATGCCTATCTTTATTACACTCACCACACCTTTAGGAAAATATGACTATGTGTTCCGCCAACATACACCCATATGAGAGCATTTTCACAACTTATCTCATGTCCAATCATTCTGATATAGCCACACAGACCAGAATGGCCACTATTTTCTTTTGAGTTCATTATAAGCATATCATTAACTACAAATCGGTGCTTATTCGATTGTGTATACTGACCATTTTATACAAGACATGGCTACCCCATCTTCTTACATAATCTAAAGCAGAATAATCCCACTTTCTCATCAATCCAAGACTAATCATGATAGGCCTCGGTAAGTAGTCAACATACTTTTATCCTTCAGATCGAGTTGTAATGATTCTACCAAATTTTATTCTTACTTCTTTTTTGGCCCATTGTAACAACTTAGACTAGTTTGGTTCTTACATTGTTTTTTATGTGTTTGTGGCATTAGTGGATCTATGCGAGAACTGCAAAGTATGTCTTCTCGCTACATTGTCTCACACTTCAATTTCAGTAAGGATACCCTCATGGAGTTTTATTGAGATGCTTTGTCAATAAGCTATGTAGTTACGCTAAGGTGCTTTGGGATACTAAACAACAATTCATAAGTGCTTTGATATACTGCATTGTGATGTCAACAACATAGTAAATATACTTTTTCTCATTTATGTTGTGTCTAGTCCATTGGTCACATGCACACAGATTCGCCGATTTTGGCAGTGTGCCAATGCTCATCTAGTGCAGATTCGCCGATTTAGGCAGCACAACAACAAACTACAGATTCATGCTTTTTAAACAATATCCAATGCAGATTCGCCGATTTAGGCAGCATGCTTTATTGGTGTAGACTCGCCGGATGAGGCAACACCGATCACAAAATCATGCTGCACTGGCTGGCCATCACTGCAACTGGTATGATTTTGTTACCCGGGTACATAATGAAAGTGATTTGGATTTGGACTTAGATTGTGGAATTGGAATTGGATTGGGATTTGGTATCTTGTGATTATTACGGCAGTGCTTATGCGACTTGACATTATGAGATTGATGATGAGTGTGACCAATGATATCCTGATTCATCAGGGTATGACATATACTGCTTATTCTAGTGGTATGGGACACTAGAATAGGTAGTATGTGGATGACGACAGGCATAAGCAATATTGTCTAATTTTATGAATTTTGTTACTATTTGATACAGATTTCTAATCATTGTTTTTTAGAAGTATTATTTGTAGATTTCTATCTTCGCAACTGAGGACAGTTGCTTTCCAACGGAGAGGTATGTTATGGAATTGATATTTTATTATTTGTTGCAGCTGACAGGTGAAAAAAGACTGGGACCGAGCTAGGCCTATGCAAATGAAATTATATACATTGTACATTTTATTATTCAAGTGCTCTTTTATGAGCTTTGGCATTTATGACCGGCCGGCCAGTTTGTCCTCAATTTGACCATTTAAGAAATCTATAAATGAAATACGTGCAAGAGGGAAATCGTCACTCTTGCACGGGGGGAGATTGTACCCAGTGCTTGTGTCTTGTTCTCTCCTCTCCTCTCTTCTCTCTCGCCGTGCCGGCGTAGCACTCCGCTCTAGGAGGTGCACCTGCACGTGTTCTTTCGCTCTCTCCCGCTCTCTATCTCTCTCTGTTCGTGTACGACTTGATTATATGCTCACAAGCTTTGTCAAGTATGCGTATTTGCGGTGTTTTGTTGTTTCCATCATGCTATTCGGGGTATTCTGCAAAGACGCTACGTCTTCCGTCTGTAGCAGGGTCAAGGGCCGGTTTTTCAGTATCTCAAGGTGACACGCATGGCCTATTACTGAATTTGTTGAGAGCAGCAAGTTTCTCGGCATGGCCGACTCCTTGTCATTGTTTCTACAAGCCGACATAGGATGCTGCCACACAATACTGGTTCATTTCACTTGCAATTGCTCGACAGGGTCGATTAATTTTGTAATGCTATTGGAAGCCACATCAATTGGCTATTAGCACTGCCCGATTTATGTGAAGCACGGCTTCTATTTATGCATCTTGCATAGTGACTCACCATGTTTGGCATATGCTATGAGCAAGCAAAATGTTTGCAGATTATGTCATTCCGTATACGACGGATGTATATGATACAAGAGGGCGAATATACACATGCGACAACTCTCTCTCACACGGCAGATTTGGCTATGAGCCACCTTTATGCGAGCAACAACTACCAGGTTAGCCAACTTTAAGTTTTTCCTATTTTTTCTATGTTTACACTTTACTTGGCAATTACTGTCATTATGCAAAGCAAAGTGATTTGGTAATTTTTTCCCTTGTGCCAAGGTACTGCCCAATGACTTGGCATCAAAGGCAGTGGCACACAAGTTTGAAGAATTGGCAAAATAGGGAATCTCAGCTCACAGAATCCCGACCAGTTTAGATTGTGCAAGGCAGTTACGGTTTTGGCTCTCACGTTTGAGGCCATCACTTATTGCCAAGGGCTTCAAATTCTGTATGCACGGCATGCTAGCTAGGTGGATTCACTTCTACCACCTCATGAAACACGTTTCCGCTCTAACACCAGATACTTTGTCAAGGACAAGATAAGTTCTGGATTTTTTACCATGATTTTTGGGTTGTCACATCCACATATACGGTAAATGGGTCACTTTGTGACTTGTTTGTGTTTTCCTAATACCTCTCTCGATGAGAGAGTCATAACAGAAAACCATTGTATGCATATAGGATAAGCTGCACGTTCGGCATAAGATGCACAAGAGCATGGCAATCAACTATACATGTCATAGTCGTTCAAGGAAAGTTCCTTAGCCTAGCATGCTCTTCTTTTCTCTCTTTCTTATTTCTCTAGAAGAATAATGAAAACTTTTAAGAATAGTTTGCTACATGTTTTGCTCGTAAGTCAGCCTGAGCCAAGGTGCTCTAACTCTCAGCTAGTAAGTGGCTAAGACGCCACTCCAATTCTTCTTTATTGGTTCCTCGATTGAATACTAATTTGTTATTGGCATAAGGGCTATGAGCCACACAGGCTAAGAGCCATTGTCAGACCTAGGGTACGATCCCAATGCTTACATTTCTTGGGTGATTGTTCTTCAGCTTGAACAGATCTACTCAGTGAAGTCCCCATCGATGTTAATGGCCAAGCAAGAGTCCCGCCATTCCAGATCTTTTGGGTGTTCTGTAAGCACAACATGTTTTGGTGCGACACTCGAATCGAGTTTCTCACATCAGTTGATCCCTACCACAGAGTACAGATGCAACAAGTAGTTGAGACAGCATGGTTGTCCATAAGAGCTAGGCATCTCACTTGTGTGGATCTCTTGCTCTCTCTATAGCACTACGAGTGTTTAGGGAAACACAGTTTTGGGGTAAGACCCAGCGGGTGATTGCTAAATCACTCTATCGACATGGAGGATCTCAGTTTGATCTATTTCCGTTACACTTTCAAGGAAAGAAGTCCGCAATCTACTACGTGGTAGTGGACAAATTCAACTTTTTTGGTTGATTCCAATCATTATGTATACGGTTGACTATGTTGATAACTGCTATCTACTACTTGAGCAGTTTCTATAGAGGGTCTTACCAAGGGGTTTGACTACGTGGATGTTAACCAAAGGGGTTGGATTGCGCAAGCAACACCCACGGTTTCTAGTGCAATATTGTTTGGTTTTTTCAAGTCATACAAATATGCTTGAATGTTTCAGAGCCATACCAAGGGCATGTCAAACCAAAGTATTTTTGGGCCGTAGCCTCTAATATACATTATGATGTTACAAATCCATGTGTAGGGTTCAATTTGGCACATGTTGTCACATGGGATACAACATGGTCTAGGAACTCAAGGAGTTCAGTTTAGCCAGTGTGGAGCAATGAATGAGGGTCCCTCTCACTCTTGTCGCAGAGTGTTTGCAGTTACCTCCACACACAAGTACCTCTCGTACTTGATGGATGTCATTTTCTTGATATCCTTGTTTGAGACATATTCCACATGTGGAGAATATGAGTCTCTGGGACTGACACTGGAGCCAAATTTCTACCAATGTGTCGCGACAAAGTCCCTAGGTGCTGGTCGTATCCATTGGTTTGATCATTTTGAGCACACAGTATCAGGAGCAATTTCAGTGGCCAGAAATTGTCGCGTACTAAGTACAAACTTGTTACGATTACAAGTGCTGTGAAACCACCTTAACAGAGGATTGTTTCTACATATAGCTAAGTATGCTATGTTCATGCGAATGTCTCATGGTTGGTACCTAGGTGTGACCAGGTTTTCACATTCTATTATGGTCCAAAGTCTCGTCATGAATTGCGGTTCGAATATGTTTGTGTTAAAAGCATGCACACTAGGTGTTATGGGCCCTAGTGTTTAACACACATTTATTCAGAGCTGCATGCAAATTCATGGACTTTATTCTTTCTGCACCCTTTTGCACTGCCAGTGCAATCTTTCTTGCAGATTTCGTATAAGTTTACACCCTGCCATACAAGGTGATGGCTGAGTATGGGTGTTTGTGATTGGCTGCTTCAAACTCCAATCTGCTTTCAACCTAGTTGGTTGTCTCCATTCCATATCGAGTATATGGCTGGATACTCAATGATTGAGTCATAGTTTGTCGTCAGTCGTGGGCGACTGTCTGTAAGTGGTTGGGGGAAAGCACCTCACTCTTACTGTTGCTATTCATCCCGCGTAGGATGGGCAGCTTACAAGCATTCTATTTAGTACTAAAGGATATGCAAAGTGCATACGTTAAATCACGCTAAAGGATATGCTAAGTGCATACGTTAACAAGAAGTGAAACAACTCGATCGGTTACCTTTCTAGTTTGGAGTTTGCTTCATATGATGAAAGGCATGTTACGGCTAGTTTTAGTCTCTGCCTATTATTCTCAAGTTATCAACCTTAATCATCAGTTTTGATGTGGTTGGCTACTGGCAAGAAACCATAGCAAGTCAAGGACTCGGTTGCTGCTGATGAGTAAGTCAGCATAGTACTTTCATGGAAAGATGAGCCGAGGTTATATTGCACATTCAAGTACCTCCAGAAAGTCTGAAACCTGGGTATGCATTTAGACACCTCTTAGTTATGATAACTCGTTTAACATACTCAAGTGAGTTTTAAATGGAGTCTTCACATTATGGGTCGGTTAACCAAGACGGTTGTACAGGGACAACAATCAAGATGTTATTCTTGATTTCAATTGAACCTCCCAATGAACCGGGTTCCGATTCAACAAACTGTTGGATCCATGAGGGAGCCATGATGGAAAACATTAGTGTTCTTATGAAGATACCACCACTTGTGTTTTCGAGGACGAAAACTCTTCCAAAGGGGGGAGTAATGTCAGGACACGGGTCCTACGGGCAGGGCCCTACTACAAAATATAAGTGCAGTATAATGACTTTCTAGGAGAGAAAGAGAGTGTGATTGTATGTGTGTGACCAATACATACTATGGGTAGAGTATTGTGAAGTTCTATGGAACCTACTCATCTTCTCACCTCTCTTGATCAGGAGGTTGTGTCTTAATTTGAATTGTGATATGACTACAACTCAATATTTAGCTCCTCAATAGTGAGTGTGATAGAAGTGAATCATTACCTCATTCTGTTAACATAGCTACAAACATGGTTATGGTAGCTTTAGTATGGCAATAGCAAATCCAACCAAGAGCATATGTATCATTGAGCATTAAGCATAGTTAAAGTAGCAAAAGCACTAGAATGCAGGATATGGAGGTTGTGCAACACCTAGAAGCACATTATGCATGAGGACCTTGGTTGTGGATGGGGACCAACAAGCCACAGTGGGCAGCCATGGGTAATGGCATGCATGGGAACTTGACAAGTGTCATTTTTGCTTTCTTTGTACCAAGCATGCCTTGTGTGAGTGTGTGTGTGTGTGTGAGTTATCTCTCATCCCCCCTCTTGTAGGGATCGCCCCCTCCTTGTAGGGATTGGTATTCACTTTTGCACACCTCAAGCCACTCAACCTTGGGCCCAATTCCCACCTCAAGCCACTCAACCGTGGGCCGGGTTCCCACCTCAAGTACAACCCTAACATCTCAAGCATGACAAGCACCTTAGTCATCAAGCACCTCAAGCACCTTAAGCTTGGGCCGGGGTTCCCACCTCAAGCTCAGTCCTAGCTTACCTAAGTCAAAGGACTTTTGCACTAACTATTGGAGGTCTTAAATGAAGATAACCCTAAGGTCTTTATGCTCCATTGGTTAGCCTTGCTCTTTGATATACCATCTCTCATTTGGGCCCCTTTACCATTGGCCCCGTGTTGAGATAGATCTACAAGCACATGTCTATATCTTAACCCTTGGTCCCATTATTCTCCCACATTAAATGATCAATTTAATATGAGAAAATCATTTGGGTTGGTTAGATATTCGATTTTATGACATTACCTCTTTCTTGAAATCATAGTCTTCCTCAACTATGAGGTAGAAGAGATAAAGCCTTAGTCATTCGTCAATGTTGCTTAGCGGGTATAGGATCCTTTTTTGCCCTACGACATCTTTCCAAGATGGATGACTAATCCATTTGGTGCTAGGGAGATGTAGTTTCCGCAAGCATGTCTACTCCTTAGTCCATTTCATTCTCCCAAAGTAGAGTGACAAATTCTACAATAGGAAAATTTTGAGCTCATTTTTGGGCCTTGTAAGAATTGTTGATGTGGTATAGCTTTCACAAAGTGGGGATCGGTAAAATTTTTGTAAATAAGATCCAAACTTATCGGAGGTTGGATATTTAGAATCTACTCTTCAAATGCTATCTATTGATATATAGCATGCATGTATCGGACATTGCCTTCATATAGATCTAGAAAAAGGTGATTTTAGATTACCGTAACGGTAACAAAAATTAGTTGATTGAAAAAAAAATGGCATAACTTTCATAGAAGTCATCCAAAGTTTTCAGACCTTATCTCTTTAGAATCCATTTTTTAAACGCTTTCCAATGATAGGTCATATCATGGGGTTCTGAGAAATATTTAGAGGGGTCTACCGGGTTGCTTTCTTTTGTACAACTTTGATGATGTGGCACTCTTAAAAGGCCTATTTTTGAGTCCAAACTTTTCCTAATGCTTGGTGGTTGAGAGACGTTGTCATCACAAGCATGATTCTAAGCATGCTATTATTTAAATTTGTGCACAATTAAAAAGAGAACTAGTCTTATAAGACAAAAACATGGGTCATTTAAAAGAAATTTGTACATTTTCTTACTCTAATGTAGCATTGTAAGCATTGACAAGGTTCATACTATCCTTAAGTTGTCTTCCTTGCATCTATCTAGCATCTTCAAAAGGATAATTTTTTTAATTAATAAGATACTGTCGGATAATCTTGCCATGTCATAGTACCTTTTTTTCATGTCGAAGGATAGCTTCGAGTTGTAGCACCTTGGTCTTCAACTTCAGAAGGGTCTTCAATAATTGGTTCACTTGGTGGATCTCCTTTGTAGGACTTGAGTAGGATCAATTAAAAGCATTGTGTATGAGCTAATGGTTGGGCAACTTGAGTTGGTAGGCCATCTCATTGATAGGCTTCAAGATATGGAAAGGACCATAGTATCTTTTTGCTAGCTTAGCATAATACTTTTGATGGCCCGTAGGATTTTTGCCCGTTGTTTGCCTTAATCGAGCCTTAGAAAACTTAAGTAAGACCCAATTTTTTTTCTTTGAATATTTAGGCCCTTTGGTGCTTGTCAGTAGCATCTTTTTGCCTTTGTTGAGAGATGAATATAGCCTCCTTAATCTTTTGAAAAGATTCTTGTAGTTCACAGCTATACTCATTGTTGGCAACGAAGATCTTCCCATGTACTTTGAGTAGCAAGGGACTTTTAATTCTTCCCTCAATGATCTCAAAAGGTGCTTTTCCCATAGACGTATGTACAGTATTATTGTAGGCATACTCTACAAGGGGTAAGTACTTTTCCCATTGTGAGCATTGATCTACTTTTGTAACATAATTCTTTAGTAGATTGAGTATCGTAAGATTGGCTATCTCACTTTGGCCATCCGTTTGTGGGTGATAGGCCAAAGATAAATTGAATATTGTTCCTAGATTTTCAAAGAGACCTTTCTAGAATTTACTGGTCATTCTGAGATATGAAGAGAGTTTCCATTTAGTGTGCCTTAATAGTCTTTTTGACGGGAATAAAGTGTGCTTTCTTGCTAAACCTGTCAACTATTGTCCATATTCCCGTATTCCCATGGATAGACTTGGGCAATCCAATGATTGGAATGTGGGATAGGAAATGGCTAGAGTAATCCAGGTTGCTTCCTTCTATCATACCTGGTCGTTTGGCATCGTACGCATTTTGAAACATACTCTTGTATGTTCACTTTTATGGTAGGCCAGTAGAAATATGTCTCTACTCCTCAAAGAGTAGGTTGAATACCTCTATGCCCTGCATGGGGAGGAGCATGGGATTCATACATAACTTTCTCACGAAGGAAATGGGTAACACATAGCCTATTGCCATGGAGAAGATAACCATCCTGCAAGGTGAATGGTTCCTCTTTCTTCCCCAAACCAAGGGCTGACATTATGTCTCTAAAGTCAAGTCAGTAGCCTACTCATCTATCATAGAAGATAGATCATTGTGAGTAGCTATAGACACCGTGTTAACTTTTGGTCATCGTGAAAGTGCATCAGCCACTCTGTTGTGCTTACCAGCAATGTGATCGACATGGAGATTAAATTGCAAAAGAAAATTTGCCCACCTCATTTGTTTGTCGGAAAGCTTGGTTTGCGTCATAAAATACTTGAGACTTTGGTGGCCGGTTCGTAGAATAAATGAAGTCCCCAATAAGTAGTGCTTCCATGTGTCTAGGCATGGAGAAAAACTAAAAACTCTTTCTCATAAATGTCCAAGACTCGTTCATTGGTATTGAGCCTTCGGCTCTCATATGCTATGACATGCCCTTCTTGAAGCAAAACTACTCGAAGGCAATCACCACAAGCATCACATTGGACCTCAAATGTCTTTGAAAGATCCGAAAGCATGCCGACTGGTTGGGAGGTAAGATTTTCTTTGAGCTTATCAAAATCATTTTTCTCTTTAGCAGTACATACATACTTAACTTTCTTCGTAGTTGAGTCATGTAGTGGTCGCTATTTGAGAGAATTTTTCTATGAAGCGTCTATAGTATGCGTACATACCAACAAAGCTTCTTAGCTCATGTAGATTCCTTGGATTATGCCATGCTTTTATTACTCTAACTTTGATGGATCCATATGGATACCATCTTGAGAGATAATATGACCTAGGTATTGAATCTCTTGAAGGAAAAAATTGGTTTTCTTTTCCTTGAGAAAAGGCTGATTCTCCCTCAATGATTGGAAAATCACTTGGAGATGTTGCTTATGTTCCTCCAAAGACTTGGAGTAGATGATGATATCATCAAAGAACACTCCAGTGAATTTGTGCTAAGGTCTTTTTCTCCATTAGATGATTGAACATAGCTGGCGCATTAATCAAGACAAAAGGCATGACTAGATATTCATAAAGACCAAACGTTGTGCGAAACACGGTCTTTAGGATCTTCATCCACTATACTTATTTGATGATAGCCTTTTTTAAGGTCAATCCTACTGAAGTAGGTAGATCCTTTTAGCTTATCAAAGAGATCTTCTAGTCAAGGCACGGGAAATCTATTTTTGATAGTGATACAGTTTAGTGCTCGATAGTCCACACACATACAATATGTACCATCTTTCTTTTGCACTGGAGAACAAAAGGGAGAGGAACTAGGCCTCACCATCCCCTTGTCTACCAATTCCTGTACTTGCCTCATGATCTCCTCTTATTGAGTTTGTGAGACTCGATAAGGAGGATTGTTAGGCGGTGAGCTTCCTAGAAGGAGCTCAATGCGATGGTCATCATTCCCTTGTTTTGGAGGTAATTCCATAGGGATATCATCTATGAACACATCTTGGAATCCTTTTAAAAAATTAGACAAGTCTAACTCTTCTTGATTCTTACCATTTACATTTGATGAAACATTAGGATCTTTTAGAGACTCTTTGACAAAAATCATACATGCAGAAACTGAGCTCTTCATTGATTTATCAAAAGCAGGAGGATTTACAAGTGGAATAGTGAGACCACGCTCACTAACATCTATATACATGTTCTTTCCCCTATAGGTGAAGTAGATTCTCCTTTCAGGGAACTTCATATTGGCAGTCATGCGATCAAACCATGGCGTCCCTAGTATAGTATCCTCATGTTGGAGAGGAGAGATGAAAAGTCTTCTTTGTCGACATAGCTTTGGACATGAAGTCTCAACTTCCCAATCAAGGGATTAACGGAGGCTTGCTGTCAGCCATGTTAACAAAATTTGTGTACACACTTAGTGTATGCTTTGGCAATTCAAAACCTTAGTTGCCACTCCTCTTAGCCTTTTGAAAATTAGTGGAGTAGGTCTAACATATTAGAGTTGTCGAGGCCTAGCTCCTTTCAGACTTCTTATGGCTCAATAATGGTAAAGTGGTAGGCAAGTCCGAAAAGACTCCATTATTAAGTCCAAATCTCTCGAGGTGTGCATCATATCCCACATAGTGGGCTCAACAAAATCGATAATAGATCCCAGTTCCACTTACCCTAATATAATTAACAAAATCAACCATTTATAGGCTACTTAAGGGCCTCTCTTCTTAAGCAAGAAAAGAGAAACCAAATGCTCTGATACCAATGTATTGGAATTGGCCTATTAACTTGAGAGTAGCAGAAATTAGAGAGAGTACTTTTGTAAAATTACTTTGTGAGCATAGCGGGTGAACATAATTGATGGTGGCAACATAAACATAGCATTTAGTTAACGTGGCATGAACAATACTTTTGCAAGTGAGAGAATTTAGAGAACATGATTGAGGACCGGATTTATGTGGAGCCGGTCCCCCCTCCAATAGGCATTTGTGTTATGATTTCTCCCATCACGAGAGACTTGTTACAATACAATCTTTGTGTTCCTTGTGACCTAGGTGATGCAATGAAGATGGAAAGCTCCATGTATCACGAGCATAATATAAACTTGAGGAAAGCATTAACTATCCCAAGCCTCAGTCCCAAGACCTCAAACACCTTCGAAGGTGGAGAAAGCTAGCAAGGAATGAGGGTGGGAAAGAGAAAGAAGAAACATTTCATACGAGAAAGAACTAGTTCCTCACTTATTATTACTCTTCTTGTTAGCATACATAATATCATAGTAATGGAGATGGAGAAGATGGCAAGCTTAAGCATTGAAGCATGGCTCTTGGCCTCTCTACTTGCTTGGAGAAGGAGAGGGAGCTCTTGCACTTTGCACTTCACACGATGAGAGTGTGTGTGGGAGAGTATACCCCCTAAGCAGGCCCCTAGCTTCCTTGGTCGACCCCCCTTGTAGCTCATGCTTGAAGCTCATTGGACACCTCTAGGCCTAGACAATCACAAGCAGGAGGTAAATCAAGTAACAAGGGTAGCCTTGGGACAAGTGTCCCCCTTTCCCCTTTGAGAGAGAGGGTTTGATAAATGATAAAACAATTAATTAAATCTACTAAATTATTCTTGGACCCCTTGGGTGGCCAACCAATAGGGTTTAGGCACACCATGAGGGCAACATGAGGAGGAACTTGACAAGTGTCCCTTTTGCTTTCTTTGTACCAAGCATGCCTTGTGTGAGTGTGTGTGTTCTCTCTCATCCCCCCTCTTGTAGAGCTCGCCCCCTCCTTGTAGGGATTGGTATTGACTTTTGCATACCTCAAGCCACTTAACCTTGGGCCCGGTTCCCACCACAAGCTTGGCCCTTAAGAGCCTCAAGCTTGGGCCGGGTTCCCACCTCAAGTACAACTCTAGCATCCCAAGCATGACAAGCACCTCAAGCATCTCAGTCATCAAGCACCTCAAGCACCTCAAGAAAATTAGTCATCAAGCATGACAAGCACCTCAAGCACCTTAAGCCTCGGCCGGGTTCCCACCTCAATCTCATCCCTAGCTTACCTAAGGTCAAAGGACTTTTACACTAACTATTGGAGGTCTTCAATGAAGCTAACCCTAAGGTCTTTATGCTCCATTGGTTAGCCTTTCTCTTTGATATACCATCTCTCATTTGGTCCCCTTTACCATTGGCCCCATGTTGAGATAGATCTATAAGCACATGTCTATAACTTAACCCTTGGTCCCGTTTATTCTCCCACATGCAATGATCAGTTTAATATGAGAAAATCATTTGGGTTGGTTAGATATTAGATTTTATGACACATTAGCATCATTTAGAGACTCTTTGACAAAAATCATGTACAAGAAAACAGATATTTTCATTGACCTATCAAAAGAAGGTGAATTTACAAGTGGTATAGTACGACCAAACTCATTAGCATCTATATATATGCTCTTTTCCCTATAGGTGAAGTAGATTATCCTTTTAGGGAACTTAATATTGGCAGCCATGCGGGGTGAACCATGGTGCCCCTAGGATAACATCCTTATATTGGAGAGGAGAGATGAAAAGTCTTATTTGTCAACGTAGCTTTGGACATGAAGCCTAAACTTCCCAAATCAAGGGAGTAATGGAGGCTTGTTGTCCCTTGAAAGCTCCATCGACAATTACAGTATCTCCTCTCTCGAAAGCATGAATGTCCAACTTCATGGCCAACTCCATTGATATGAAGTTGTGAGTAGAGCTGGGGTCAAACAAGATGAAGGCATCATGCTCCCTTATCTTTCCCCAAGCACAAGAGAGAGGTGATCCTTTGCAATGATCATCCTCTTTTGGAGATTTGACTGTGGAAGCTCTAGGAGTCTCATTGCGGACATTTCTTTTGAGGCAAGAACGATAGCAATGTCCTTGCTCCCCACACTTAAAATGTTTGTGGTCCTTACAAAAAGCTTCTAGCTCTTCAAGAGAGAGTTTATTTTTACCTTTGTAAACTCCCTTCTCCTTGGACCGATTGTTGTTGGAATTGCCTTGGGAAGAGATTTGGACATTGTTTTTCCCCTTCCCATCATTTTGCTCTTTGTTTTCCATGGGGTTGGCATTCCTTTTAGCCCCTTGTTGGAAATTGATGCGCAAAGCAATGTAGACATGTAGTAGTATTAGTGTGTATACGCGCTTCACCAGGGGCATTTTTCTCCCACTGGGTTTTTCCCCCTGGACATCTGGTGTGAAAGGACACCTTATCTCTTAGGGTTTCATATAAGCTTTGTAGCTCTGAGTTTGTATACACTATTATTCTGATACAGAGAGATAGACTACAGAGATCTCGTACGCAAGCTCTGTGTCTTCTCCTTCTCCATCTTCTTCTTACTCTGAGTTGCTGTCTTCCTTCTCTTTCCTGTTTCATCATCTTCAACAATTGGTATCAGAGCCTATTGGTACAAAGTGGGTTTTTAAGGTAAAAAGGAAACAAGATGGTACTGTTGACAGGTACAAAGCAAGTCTTGTGGCAAAAGGCTATGCGCAACAGAAAGGCATAGATTATGATGAAACCTTTGCTCCCACTTCTCGTGCGTCCACAGTTAGATCACTAGTTGCAATTGCTGCTCATCATGGTTGGAAAGTGCATCAATTGGATATCAAAACTGCTTTTTTGAATGGTGATTTGCAGGAAGAAGTTTATGTAAGTCAACCAAGTGGTTTTATTGTAAAAGGTCAAGAGCAAAAGGTATGTAGATTGCGTAAAGCTTTGTATGGTCTCAAACAGGCTCCAAGAGCATGGTATGAGAAGATACGTACTTATTTGATTGGCCAGGGATTTCAGAATAGTCCAACAGAAAGTACTTTGTATGTCAAAAAGAGAGATGGAGTTCTCATTATGCTAACACTTTGTGTGGATGATATGCTTCTTGCAGGCAATACTACAGATGAAATTGAAGCGTTTAAAGATGCTTTGAGAAAAACCTTTGAGATGTCTGATCTTGGTTTGCTACATTATTACTTGGGTATTCAGTTTGTGCAATCAGAGGATGGCATATACATGTTGCAGGCAAAATATTTGCATAAAATTTTGGACAAGTTTGGTATGCAAAATTGTAAGCCAATCTCTACACCCGTAGAAACTGGATCAAAGTTGAGCATGCATGATGCCGGAGAACCTTTTGATGTACATACTTATGCAGCAGCGGTTGCACTACAAGAGGCTATTCATATTAGCGACGCTAACACAGCGACGCTCAAAAAAAAAAATTCCCAGCGTCGCTATGAGCGTCGCAAATTTACAAGTAAATTTGCGACGCTCATAGCGACGCTGGCTGGGCTAAAAAAATAACAGAGAGCGCCCAAAAACTCAGATCTCAGATCTGAGTTTTTCGGCGCCCTCAAGCAAGGAGCAGGTAACGCTCTCCCTCTCTCTCTCTCTCTCTCTCTCTCTCTTTCTCTCTCTTTCTTCTCCACACACACACACACACACACACACGAGGAGAGGAAGGAGAGACAGGTATGCTCCTTCCCTCTCCTCACTCTCATGTTCCCTTCCCCTCTTTCTCTCTCCCTCTCTCTCTCTCTCTCTCTCTCTCACACACACACACATAGTGTTTTTGAGAGAGAGTGAGAGAGAGAGAGAGAGAGAAAGAGTACAAACATAAACAAAAATGCACACACACATACATAAACAAAGAATGCACACACACATTGAGAGAGGAAAAGAGAGAGAGAGAGAATGCATAAACAAAAAACGCACACATTGAGAGAGGAAAAGAGAGAGAGAACATGCATAAACAAAAAACGCACACATTGAGAGAGGAAAAGAGAGAGAAAACATGCATAAACAAAAAAACGCACACACATTGAGAGAGAAAGAGAGAGAAACTAATTTAACGTCGTAGGAAACTAATTAAAATTAAAAGACCTAAAGATCTAGCCGACGAGGAGTTGAACTCAAGACCTATTATTCAAGAGGGAAATGGCATAACCAATCTATCATACTTGGCATGGGTGATAGAAAGGTTATACCATTTATCTCTTTTTATTGGCACACACATCCACACACGCGCACACACACAAGAAGAAGAGAGTTATAACGTCGTAGGAAACTATCATAAAAGACATTAAAGATTAGGTTAGATGTAGATTTACGTTAAATTAGATTTAGGTTTATTTAAGTTAAATTAGATTAGATTTAGGTTTATTTTTAGTTAGATTTACGTTTATTTACGCTAGATTTAGATTTACGTTATATTAGATTAGATTTAGGTCTCCATAGACTGCGATGCCTGCATGAAGCGGGTGAAGAAAGCCCTCAATGGAATATAGGGTATTGCTGCCTTCACTCATGGTGGGCTCCGTCGATCCAAAAGTACTGGTGAAATGTCTTCAGATGATAGGGAAGAAGGTGGATCTTCAGGGCGGCAAGAGTCACTACATCCCCGACAATGACCATCTAGACAACCTCTAGTCATTCAACAGCAACTTCAAAGTTAGTAACAAGAGCAAGAACGGTCCAAAGGGCCAATTGCTGTCGTCAGATGTGGATGGAGATGAGGCAGCGTCACCGCCGGAAGTTAACTCTCACATCTTTAGTGATGAGAATGCCAACTCTTGCCGAGTTATGTGAAAAATTATGTGTTAAATCAGTTTTAAGGTTCTTATAATCCCTGCTAGTTTAGTTCTTTGTTTTTAATATAACATAATTTACGTTAGATTTAGATTTATGTTATATTAGATTAGACTTAGGTTTATTTAGGTTTACCCACACACACACACACACACACAAGAAGAGAGTTTTAACGTCGTAGGAAACTATCCCAAAAGACGTTAAAGATTAGGTTAGATGTAGACTTACGTTAAATTAGATTTAGGTTTATTTTTAGTTAGATTTACGCTTATTTAGATTTACGCTTATTTACGTTAGATCGAGTCCACGCAAGAATTACTTACGGTTTAGGGTTTAGAGTTAGACGAACAGTGAAAAGATCTACTGTGAAAAGATGTTAAGATGCTGTGAAGTGCTACAGCTAGAGAAGAGGCAAAGGGGTTTTGTCCACTACATGCAGTATCATGTAGACGTGGGTCTGTAGATTTCTTGTACCCACAAATATAGGTATTGACCAATAAAGAAGAGATTTTAACCCGGTGGTTCTGATCTCCGTGCACCTCTAGACCGAGGTGTGCGGGGATTGGACATGACTAGAGAATGTGAGGTAGAGAGAGAGAGAGAGAGAGAGAGAGAGATAAGACGAAGAATGCCAATAGAATATTAAATTTGTTGTCCAGGTTGTTGAAAATTCTGAGTTTTCGACTTGCCTCTTCTATCACTCAATTCATTGCGTCATTGTATTTATATGCGTCATTACGTCATTGTATTTAATGGTCTTTGCGTCATTGTCTACTCTATTCATTCAATATTAAGTTTAAATATTCATGTGTTTAATGCAGGTATGGATGATGAGGAGTTTCTTTCTTCTTTGTCACCGCAGCAGAGATAGTGGTACGTGGAGCGTCATCGCTCTAGCGCATCATCGCGCGTTCCTACTCCATCCGCATCTCCCTCTCTTTCGGAGCATTCGGCGCGCTCCGAAGCTTCGGTGTCGACGAGACGATCTTCACACTCGTCTAGACACCGGCGCTCTAGTGGTGGCGGTGGCGGTTGTTGTGGGGATTCCGCCGCCGATGCCTCCACACCGCCTCGTGTTCGACGAGGCTCTTTACCCTCCCCTTCTTTGCCCGCCCCCACACCAGCCACAGCATCGCCATCTACGCCACGTTTTGCGCGGCTGACTGTTCCTAGCAGCTACACACCTCTACCTACTCCGCCAGGAGCCACCCCACTCGACACTCCTCGCTTCGGGGCCCAGACGCCGGTGGAGACACCTGACGTCCGTACCCCCATCGACACGCCGCTAGAGACCCCTGCTGGGACACCCAGGTTCACGCGTCACCGGCCAGAGGGCTTGCCTTACTCCGTCGACTTCAGCGGCGGCATCATCATGGATGATGACGGCAAGAAGGTGATCTCGCGCATGCGTGGTCTTTGCTCTCAGCTGTTTAGACACTACATACTAAACAAATGGAGTGAAGTACCAAGTGATTTAAAAGCCAGAGTCATCAGCATACTTCATGATGAGTTTCCCGTTCCAACACGGGATCAGCGCTTCAATGAAGACCTGATGAAGATTTGAATGCGCGAATACTGCAAGCACAAGCGTTCCGAAGTGCAAAAAGCAATCAAACATGGGTGGAACAGGCCAGATTGGCTGGCCAAAGAAGATTGGAAGAATGCGAAGAAAGCAGCGCGCGAGAATCCCGACAAGTGGAAGCAACAAAAGGATGCAGCTAGAGCGCGAGTAGAGGCAGGGAGCTCGCACCACTTGGGGAGCGGTGGATGGGCATCATTTGAGGCCGATTTTGTAAGTGTTTTCGCATTGCTCTTTATGTTCAATAGTTTAGGGTTTATGAGTTTTTTAATTCCAACATAATGAAATCTTTGTATGTTTTGACAGTGGTCGATGATAGGACGTGATCCCACACCGTACGAGCGCGAGTACGCAGGCAGGAAGGGCTTAAACGCCCTGATGGACATTCTCAGTTCTCGCGGCGGCATGGTTAGTATTAGGGTTTACTCTTTTCTATTTTTTGTATTGTTTGATAAATGTCGTTATATGTTTATACTTACTGAAAGCTGTCTTATTGTCTTTTTTTGCAGAATCCGACAGATACGCCGCTTGGACGCGATGAGACGTTTGACTAGACGATGTCAATTTAGCCTTAGCTAGATAGCATTAGTTTAGGGTTTCTCATAGCTTATGTATCATGAGACGGATTTTATACGTCTTTTTGAACCATGTATATTATTACATTTGTCACCGCAGTTCATTTTGCCAATCAATTCTTTATGCCTATGATGTTGTACAATTGTCATTATTACATTTTCCAATCAATTCATTTTGCCTATGATGTGTACAATTGTCAATTTTTCAAACAATGCGTCTTGTGGGTGACTATTTTGGGTCTATTATCTACCCTTGCACTTTTTTAAAAAAGTGAATCAAGTACAATATGGTTGATGGGTGGCAGGGCATTCAATGCCCTGTCACCAAAAAAAAATTATCTCGGGCGTCGCTATAACCGTCGCTATTTATGGCTCTGGAGCGTTGCTATAAGCGTCGCTATAAGCGTCGCTATAGACTTCTGTGTAAACGTCGCCATAACCGTCGCTATGACCGTCGCTATGAGCGTCTCTATATAGCGACGCCTATAGCGACGCTCTCGTAGCGACGCTATTAGCGACGGTTTTAGCGACGCCGGGGGTTATAAAAACCCAGTGTATTTCCGTCGCTAACAGCGTCACAAGAGCACACAACCTCTTGTAGTGTTGGTTGCTTGATATATTTGGCAGGCAACACTCATCCAGACATTCAATTTGGGGTTTCACAAGCAAGCAGATTTATGCACATCCTAGGTATGCATCATTGGCAGGCTGTGAAGCGCATACTTCGTTACCTTTCAGGTACCCCTAATCTTGCCATGTTCTTTCCAAGGGGGGATATGTATGGAAAGCACAGTTCTATGCAGCTTCTTGGTTACAGCGATTCAGATTGGGCTGGTGATTTTGACACACGACATTCCACAAGTGGCAATTGTTTTTTCTTGGGAAATGCATGTATATCTTGGTTAAGCAAGAAGAAACCCACAGTGGCTACATCAACTTGTGAAGCTGAGTATAGGGCAGCTTTCACGGCAACAGTTGATTGTGTATGGATACGCAGGTTATTGGCAGATCTTTGTGAGTGTCAACAGGCACCCACTACCATTTTCACTGACAGTCAGAGTGCTATGGCAGTTGCAAGGAATCCAGTATTTCATGCAAGAACAAAGCACATAGAGGTTCACTACCACTATGTCAGGGAAAGGCTACATGCAGGGGAGATCACACTAACTTACTGTCCTACACAGGATAACATTGTAGATCTATTTACGAAGGCGTTATCACGAGAAAAGTTTGAAGCTTTCCGAAAAGCTTTGGGCTTACTCTCATACACATGATGATCTGCTACCTTGTACGGACTCACACTATCACTACATGGGGGGATTTGTAGACATGTAGTAGTGTTAGTGTGTATACGGGCTTCACCAAGGGCACTTTTCTCCCACTGGGTTTTTCCCCCTGGACATCTGGTGTGAAAGGACACCTTATCTCTTAGGGTTTCATATAAGCTTTGTAGCTCTGAGTTTGTATACACTATTATTCTGATACAAAGAGATAGACTACAGAGATCTCGTACGCAAGCTCTGTGTCTTCTCCTTCTCCATCTTCTTCCTACTCTGAGCTGCTGTCTTCCTTCTGTTTCCTGTTTCATCATCTTCAACAAGCAACCATAGTGTGGTGGATTACTTAGATGATAGAACCAGGTCGTTGGGAGTTGACATACTCGGCCATTTCTTCGGGTAATCTAACACATAATTTTTAGATGATAGAACCAGGCCGTTGGGAGTGGACATATTCGGCCATTTCTTCTGGTAATCTAACACATAATTTTTTCTTTTGCTCGGCACAATCTATCTTTTGAAAGACGGTATCCTTGAGATGAAAATCCCAAAACTTGTCCACATATTTGTGGATAGACTCATGGGAGAGAAGCTTCAAACTCTGCCATTCGGTAAGCACTTTATCCTTTGCATTGCTTGCAAGTAATTGCTTCATGATGGAAAATCATAGAGTTTTCCATGTCTTTGGGGCTTCGCCGTTGCCAACGAAGGCTAGCCCACCATTGACAAATAGATTTCTGGAAGTGCATAGCTACATGACGTATCTTGGAGAACTCCATGAAGCTGCATCAAATTGTTGGATGAAGGCCAATACTTTGTCAGTGGCACCAAAGGTGCCGTCATAGTAAGATAAAAAATACTCTTTCCTCCCTCTTTGAATTTCTTGAGCTTTTGGGACCTTCATTATGTAGGGTAGGATTTGCGATGTCCTCTCCTCTTGTATTCTCTAGGAGAATATCCGTTGCTTTCGTCGAAAGAGGAGGAAGATGAAGAGGGTGACCTATTTCTTGACTTTTTCTTCCTTTGTTTCCTCTCTTCCCTTTTCGGAGTGACGAGGAGAAGGACTATGGGTTGACTGTTTCCTGTTGGGAGGAGTTGGTGACCATCTAGACCGCCGTCTTTGTGGAGCCACATCTTTAGAGGAACTTAGAGATTTGCTTCTTTCTCGTTATTTGGATTCCTCCTCTCTTATGGGAAAGAGTCTTCGTTTGGAAGTCTCATCAAGAGACTTCCTAAGCTCTCTCTCCTCCTGGAGAGGAAGGGAAATCCCATAAGCACAAAGTTGTTGGAGTAACTTTGCGGGGGCATCATCATTAGCACCTTCATGTGCAAAATCAAAGTTGTCAATATTCATTCTACTCTCTTGGTTATTGTCATCCATGCTAATTAAACTTATGTATAAATTACTTTGTGCTTTGGTACCCTCAAAAACCTTAGTCGCTACTCTTCTTTACCTTTGAAAATTAGTTCTCAAGCAGCCACACCCGTGGTTTAGGCACTATTGATTGCAAAGACTAGTGGAGAGGGTCTAACATTGTTTAGTTGATTATGGTTCCTGTTGAGCTTGCTAGTAGCTCAATAATGGTTAAGCCAAAGGCAAGCCCCAAGAGACTCCATTATTAAGACTATAGTTCCCAACGATGTACCTCAAACTAAGTCCTTCTCAACCAAGATAATAGATCCCTGTCCCACTTACCCTTTTGCAATGAGCGTGTCCAACCTTTCTTGGAAAACTTAAGGACCTCTCTTCTTAAGCAAGAAAAGAGAAACCAATAGTTATGATACCAATGTAATGGAAATGGCCTATGAACTTTGAGAATAGCAGAATTAAGAGAATTGGAGTAAGATTTTTTCATGAGACTACTTTGAGAACATAGAGGGTGAACTTGTTAGCGGTAGCAACATAACCATCATACTTAATTAACTTGGCATGAACAATACTTTTGCAAGAGAGAGAGTTAGATAACTTGACAACAATTGAGGACCGGATTTATGTGGAGCCGGTCCCCCCTCCAATAGGCTTTTGTATCATAGATCTCCTATCAAGAGAGACTTGGTACAATACAATCTTTGTGTTCCTTCTAACCTAGGTGATGCAATGAAGTTGGAAAGATTCATGCATCACAAGCATAACATAATCTTTGTAAAAGAATTAACCATCTCTAGCCTTAGTCCCAAGGCCTCAAACACCTTCAAAGGTGGAGAGAGCTAGCAGGGGATGAGGATATGGAAGAGGAGGAAGAAGTAACATACGAGAAAGAGATAGTTTCTCACTTATCATCACTCCTCTTGCTTAGCATAGCATAATAGCATAGTAATGAAGATGAAGAAGATGGAAAGCTTAAGCATTGAAGAATGACACTTGTTTGGATTTGCATTCCATAGCCAAGAGTGTTTGTGTAGGCTCTCAACTTCCCAACAAGCTTGGAGAAGGAGATGGAGGTGTTGCACTTTGCACCTCACACAATGAGAGAGAGAGAGAGAGAGAGAGAGAGAGAGAGAGTAGGATGAATTCAACCATCCGAGCATAAAAAATAAAATCATCCATAGGTTAAAAAATTCCAGAAAATGTATATTCATCATGTATAACTTGGGCAATGTACAATCAAGGAAGGAAAAACTCCCATTAAACCACTTGCATGCAAGATATGGTAAGTCCTCCAAATGTTACCTGCCACCATCATAGCCAACAACAGAAAAAGAGTTAGAAGTGGTAGGCAGGTGTCATCAATGAAGGACACTTGTTATCGATGTCCACCATAGCTTAAGGCAAGAAATTTAAAGAGGAGGTAGTCCTATGATGAAGGCCCAGACCTGATTGGGGAGCTCCATATTGAGCTGGTTAGGGAAGTATGGTCCAATCAAAAAATTCTTGCAAACTCAAGCTCTCAATATCCCACACTACGACCCTCATATAGATCTGTAGATTTTCCATTTTGAAAAAGTAGGTGGGAGTGTTCTGCTCACGCAGAGTGGGGTGGTGGGAATATGGGGCGACGTGGGAGAGGTGTGTGTGTGTGTGTGTGTGTGTGTGTGTGTGTGTGTGAGAGAGAGAGAGAGAGAGAGAGATAGATAGATAGATAGATTGATTTATCGTCCACGTAGGTCATATATGACCCATGGGACCGTCACAAAAGGCATTACATCGACTTGTTGCTTCTGGGTCGGATAAATATCAGTTAAGGACTGAGGGTCCAATCATTGGGATAAGGGAAAAAAGGAAACAAGATCTAGGGAGGGTTGGATGGAGCCTTTTTGGGGGCTCGAAATTCTTGAATGATGGCTTTACCACCTCGATAGACTGCCCATTTACCTTGCTTGCAGTGGTCGGCTCTTCGCTGCAGGCTTAGGGGTGTTCATTCTGGGAGAGGGTCGGCTACCGTGGGAACAAACCCTAGGTAGGGAGTTTGTTGGGTTAGGCTTAGTGCTCTCAAAACAAAAAGCCAGAGGTTCGGGCAGCCGAAATGGTTTCTTGAAGAGGCAGCTCCTGCAGGCAAGGCCCTCGTGCAACCGAAAAGATTTCGTGCAGAGGCAGCTCGTGCAGCCAAGCCCGTCGTGCAGGCAAGGCCTTCGTGCAGAGAACTCCGTCGGGGTTGTGAGACTGTCGACCTGCAGCAAGTTTCGGCCAGGGCGAGCTCGAGCTTGTCGGTGCAGGCAAAGCCAGGGTGGCCAGTGCAGCTGGGGCAAGGCTGGGTTGTTAACGCCCCCCCCACAGGGCAACCCCTCGCCCAGAGGGAGACTAGGGGACGCCTGCAGAGGGAACGAGAGGCGAGAGCGCTAGGGTTGAGAGAGAGAGAGAGAGAGAGAGAGAGAGAGAGAGAGAGTACCCCCCATGCTAGCCCCTACCTTCCTTGGTCGATCCCACCCTTGTAGCTCATGAGAGAATTTGATTGGACCCCTACAAGCTTAGCCAATCACATGCTTTAGTTAAATCAAGCAACCATGCTAGCCTTGGGACAAGTGTCTCCCTTTCCCCTTTGAGAGAGAGGACTTGATAAATGCATAAACAATTCATTAAATTAACTAAATTATCATTGGACCCCTTGAGAGTCCAACCAATACGCTTTAGGCACGCTGTCATAAAATCTAACATCTAACCAATCCAAATGATTTTCTCATCTTAAATTGATCATTTAATGTGGGAGAATAAACGGGAACAAGGGTTAAGATAAAGACATGTGCTTATAGATCTATCTCAAAAGGGACCCAAATGAGAGATGGTCTACAAAGAGCAAGGCTAACCAATGGAGCATAAAACCTTCGGATTAGCTTCTTTGAAGACCTCCAATAGTTAGTGTAAAAGTCCTTTGACCTCAGGTAAGCTAGGGATGAGCTTGAGGTGGGAACCCGGCCCAAGCTTAAGGTGCTTGTCATGCTTGCTGACTAAGGTGCTTGAGGTGCTTGATGATTGAAGTGCTTGATGATTGAGGTGCTTGAGATGCTAGGGCTGCACTTGAGGTGAGAACCCAACCCAAGCTTGAAGTGATTAAGAGCCAAGCTTGTGGTGGGAACTGTGCCTAAGCTTGAGGGGCTTGAGGTGTCGAAAGTCAACATTCAATCCCTACAAGGAGGGGGTGAGCCCTACATGAGGGGGGATGAGAGAGAACATCCACCCACTCACACAAGGCATGATTGGTACAAAGAAAGCAAAAGGGACACCTGTCAAGTTCCTCCTCATGTTGCCCTCATGGTGTGCCTAAAGCCTATTGGTTGGCTACCCAAGGGGTCCAATGATAATTTAGGAGATTTAATTAATTGTCTTTGCATTTATCAAGCCCTCTCTCTCAAAGGGGAAAGGGGTACACTTGTCCCAAGGCTACCCTTGTTGCTTGTAATGCCTCCTGCTTGTGATTGGCTAGGCCTAGAGGGCTCCAATGAGCTTCAAGCATGAACTACAAGGGGGGGGCGACCAAAGCAAGCTAGGGGATATACTCTCCCGCACACACTCACACACTCTCTTTGTGCATTGTGCAAAGTGCAAGAGCTCCCTCTCCTTCTCCAAGAAAGTAGAGGTTGAGAGCCTACACCAACACTCTTGGCTATGGAGTGCAAATCCAACCAAGAGCCATGCTTCAATGCTTAAGCTTTCCATATTCGCTATCTTGATTACTATGCTATTATGTATGCTAGCAAGCAGAGTGATGATAAATGAGGAACTAATTCTTTCTCCTATGAAATGTTTCTTCTTCCTCTTCCCTACCCTCATTCCCTGCTAGCTCTCTCCACCTTCGAAGGTGTTTGAGGTTTTGGGACTAAGGCTTGGGATAGTTAAAGCTTTCCACAAATTTTATGTTATGCTTGTGATGCATGAAGATTTTCATCTTCATTGCATCACCTAGGTCACAAGGGACTCAAAGATTGTATTGTAACAAGTATCTCTTAATGGGAGAAATCATAATACAAATGCCTATTGGAGGGGGGACCGGCTCCACCTAAATCCGGTCCTCAACTATTGTCATGTTCTCTAAATTCTCTCTTACAAAAATATTGTTCATGCCTAGTTAACTAATTGCTATGTCTTTGTGGTGTTTTTCAATTATGTTCACCCGCTATGCTCACAAAGTAGTTTCTCAAAAGTACTCTCATTAATTTCCGCTACTCTCAAGTTAAAAGGGCCAATTCCATTACATTGGTATCAGAGCATTTGGTTTCTCTTTTCTTGCTTAAGAAGAGAGGTCCTTAAGTAGCCTATAAATGGTTGATTTTGTTAATTATATTAGGGTAATTGGAATTGGGATCTATTATTGGTTTTGTTGAGCCCATTATGTGGGATATGGTGCACACCTCGAGAGATTTGGACCTAATAATGGAGTCTTTTTAGACTTGCTTATGGCTTTACCATTATTGAGACATAAGAAGTGCGAAAGGAGCTAGCTCTTGGCAACTCTGTTATGTTAGATCTACTCCACTACTCTCTATAATTAACCACTTCAATCCGTGGGTGTAGATACTTAAGAGCCAATTTTCAAAGGCTAAGAGGAGTGGTAACTAAGGTTTTGAATTTCCAAAGCATACACTAAGTACATACATAAATTTTGTTAACATGGCTAACAATAATCAAGAGAGTAGAATGAACATTGATAGCTTTGATTTTGCACAGGAAGGTGCTAATGATGATGCCCCCATGTTTGTCAATTATCTCGTTACTAGGTTGCAGCAAGCTATGGGAAACCCTGCTTTGCAAGCCGAAGTTACTCAACAACTTCGTGCTTATGGAATTTCCTTTCCTCTCTAAGAGGAGAGAGAGCTTAGGAGGCCTCTTGAAGAGACCCCCAAAAGAAGACTCTCTCCCATACAAGAGAAGGAATCCAAAGAGCAAGAAAGCAATGAAACTTTAAGTTCCTCTGAAGATGTGGCTCCACAAATATGACGATCTAGACGATTGCCCACTCTTCCCAAGAGGAAAAGATCAACACACAGTCCTCCTTGTCATTCCCAAAGGGAAGAGAGGAAACAAAGGAAGAAAAGGGCCAGAAAGAGGCCACCCTCTTCTCCTTCTTCTTCACCTTCCTCCTCTTCCGACGAAAGCTATGGCTATTCTCCTAGAGAATACAAGAGGGGAGGACATTGTAAATCATACCCTGCATGGCGAAGTTCACAAAAGCTAAGAAGTTCAAGGAGGGAGAAAAGAGTATCTCTTTTCTCACCTATGATGGCACCTTTTGTGCTACCGACAAAGTGTTGTCCTTCATCCAAAAATTTGATGCGGTCGAGGGCTTCACAGAGTCCTCCAAGCTACGCCATGTAGCTATGCACTTTCAAAAATCAGCTCGTCAATGGTGGGCTAGCCATCGTGGCAACTGTGAAGCCCCGAAGACATAGAAAACTCTACGAGTTTCCATCATGAATCAATTCCTTGCAAGCGATGCAAAGGAAAAAGTGCTTACCAAATGGCGCATCTTGAAGCTTCCCTCTCATGAGTCTATCCACAAATATGTAGACAAGTTTTGGGATTTACATATCAAGGCTACTATTTTCCAACACATAGACTTCACCGAGAAAAAGCAACAATTTTGTGCAAGATTACCTGAAGAGATGGCCGAATATGTCAACTCTCAACGGCTTGGTTCTATCACCAAAGTAATCTATGTTACCATATACATGTGGTAGTGATGTGTGTGAACACACTAGGACCGCCGGGGCATTTTTTTCCTCATTAGGAGGTTTTTCCCCCCGAGCATTGTATATACGCCCATCATTCTAGGGCTATCTATTTTTCCATTGCATACTAAGTAACACACTCTCCATTGTGTGCCTTGAGCTTCCTTCGTCTTCTCCAAGCTGTGTATGTTTCTCTGCAACCCTAATTCCAACAATTGGTATCAGAGCAAGTTGCGTCCTCCCGGGCTTAGTCGCCAGTTTCTCTAGCACATGCCTGCTCACTTTCTCCGATTTCAGTGAGGTTTGGCGAGCGTTTGCAGGTCGACAAATATTCGGGGTAAGCTCGAAGAGCTTAGTCTGCTCAGATTTCTGATTCGGGCTCATTTCGGACTCTGTTTCCACTGCAAGCAGGTTTGCACAAGCAATTTTGTCATTTTGTGCAGAATTTCTGTCAGTGCCGTTTTCTGCATAACACGTGCCTTAGAGTCTACTACGGTTTGTGCTATATAGCACGTGTTGTTCTCGCTCTGTTTCTCCTATTTTTGAGCAGTTTTCACATCAGGTGCAGCATTTACCATGGCTGACAACAACAACACAGATGTGTTCAAGATGTTTGTTGCTGAGGACAGGTTAGATGGGGACAACTACCCTATGTGGGCTTATATGATGCAACATGTGCTTGTGTCAAAGGGCGTTTGGAACATTGTGCAGGGCATTGATGTATGTCCTGGTTCTGAGGATGTAGGCGATATTGAGGATGTTGCGGGTCTTGCTGCAAGGATTGCTGCTGTTAGAGTTGTTTTGCCTATGGTAGAACAAGCTCGTTGGGATGTTAAGGATGCGCAGGCTCATGCATTGATTGTGTTGTCTGTGAAACGCACCATTGTTCCTCACATCCGTTCAGTAAAATCTGCAAAACAGGCTTGGGATATTCTAGCAGGTCTTTATGCAAGCCGCAATGAGGCTAAAATTGTTTTGTTGCGTAAAGAGCTGGAGTCGAAGATTATGCATGAGGAAGATGATATGGACACTTTCCTTGCTAGTGTCAAGGATATCAATGAGCAACTTATTTCTGTAGGTGAAGCCATTTCAGACAGTTCCCTTGTGCAGACTGTTCTTGATGCCTTACCAGATTCCTACCAGACTTTTGCTAGTACTTGGAGACTGATGACCCAAGGAAATCCTGAAGTTGTCAAGTTTGATGCATTATGCACATTGCTGTTGCAAGAGTCACTTTCTAGAAAAAACAGGACTAGGCAGCGTGCAGTTGAACATGCTTTTATTGCTTCTCAAAGAAAGGGTGGTAACAGTAATGCAACCACTTCTTATGGTTATGCTGCGAGTGGCAAAAATTCTGTTCCTAATGCTTCTGCTGGCAACAATTCTTCTAGAAATTCTGGTGATAAGGGCAAAAAGAAGATGTGTTGCCATTATTGTAAAGCTAATGATCACTTGATCAAGACGTGTCCTAAGTTGAAGGCCAAAGAGGGTAAGAATAAAGAGGGTGGTTCCACTACAAATGCAGCCATTGTTGAGTCTTCTGTGAAAGGAGACTGTAATGTTGATGTTGATGCAGAATGGGCTTTTAGTGCAGAGTGCACTTACAATCCTGCTGTCCATGATGCATGCTTGTCAGTTGCTGCAGATTCACATGTGTGGTATTTCGACAGTGGTGCTACAAAGCACATTACCTCACATCGTGAATTGTTTACCTCTCTCGAGTCTGTCCCTCATGGGAATTCAGTCACTTGTGCCAACAATTCCTCTTATCCAGTTCAGGGAGTTGGAAAGATTGTGCTTACTACTGCAAATGGCAGTTCTTTCACACTTGTTGATGCACTTTATGTACCTGGGATCAAGAAGAATCTCTTGTCTGTATCCGCACTTGCTAGACTTGGACTTGTAGTCAAATTTGTGGATGACAGATGTACAGTTCATGATCTCAGTTTTGGTGATGAAATTGTTGCATCTGGCCTTTTGTGCCGTGGGCTGTATAAGCTCACTTTGTATGACAAGTGTGGACAAAATTTTGCAAATGCTGTTGCAGATTAAAGGGCTATTTCAGATGCAAAACTTTGGCATGCACGTTTTGGTCATCTGAATTTTGCCAGTTTGGTGCGTTTGAAGAAATCTGATATGGTTGCTTCTTTGCCGCCTCTTGAAGCACCTGTCAAACATGTTTGTGAAGGCTATATTTTGGGTAAAATGCAGCATTCTAAGTTTCCAAAGGATGGTTCAGTTCGGGCCACATGCAGGTTGTAGTTTGTGCATAGTGATGTTTGTGGGCCCATGCAAACTCCGTCCTTGGGAAATTACCTGTACTTCGTGACTTTCATTGATGATTACTCCAGGCATGCATGGGTATTTCCGCTTAAAGCGAAGTCCGAAGTTTTTATGTGCTTCAAAAAATTTCTGGCTATGGCTGAAAATGTCTCGAAATGTACCATGGGCACCCTCCGTTCCGATCGAGGGGGGGAGTATATGTCTCATGAATTCAATGCATTTCTGGCTAGTCGTGGGATAAAACACCAATGTACAATGCCTTATACACCTCAACAAAATGGTGTTGCTGAGAGGAAAAACAGGTCACTAACGAAAATGGCATGATGTATGGTCAAAAGTCAAGCTTTGCCGCATTCTTTTTGGCTTGAGGCCATCATGTGTGCCACTTATGTACTTAACAGGTGTCCTATGAAAGCTTTGCAGTCTATTACTCCATATGAAGCATGGCATGATAGAAAGCCTTCTATTGAGCACATGCGTGTTTTTGGCTGTTTGGCATATGCTTTGGTGCCACAAGTGCAATGCAAAAAATTGGATGATAAGGCTGTCAAATGTATTTTTGTTGGTTATAGTGCTGAAAGAAAAGGTTACAGATTGTATCATCTGCAAACAAAGCGTATTCTGGTTTCACGGGATGTAGTGTTTGTGGAAGATTTTGTTCAGCCCTTGCTATCATGTACTAGAGACAGTAATGTAAGCTCACAGGACATTTATGACACTTTGTTGTCTCTTTTCAGTGGTGGAAATACGAATGTAATTTCCAATGAGGCAAATGTACAGCCTATGGGGGTTTCTGAAAATGTTACAGATCAGCCTATTACTGATGCAGATGTACATGATGTACTTGATGAGGAAACGGCTAAAAATGAGCAAGCTAGAGGTATGCCAAAATGGCTGGTGCACACTTTGCGTGACAGTAAATTGGATGCACCTTTGTCTAGTCGTACTCGTTCAGGCTCTCGCCATGCATCTTATGCATCAGATTGTTATGCTTTGGTTGTGTCTAGCTTACATGATGTTGAGGAGCCTCTGTCTTTTGACGAAGCACAAAATTCAGAAAATTGGATGGCTGCTATGCAATCAGAATATGATGCACTCATAGAAAATGACACATGGACTTTATGTGATTTGCCTCCTGGCAAGAAGGCCATTGGTACGAAGTGGGTTTACAAGTTGAAACGCAAACCGGATGGTGAGATTGATCGCCATAAGGCTCGACTTGTTGCAAAGGGTTATGCACAGCAAAAAGGCATAGACTATGAAGAGACTTTTGCTCCCACTTATTGTATGACTACTATGCATTTTCTATGTGCATTGGCAGCTCATTTTGGTTGGGATGTACATCAATCAGACATTGTTACTGCTTTCTTGAATGGTGACATATTTGAGGAAGTTTATGTAACGCAGCCTCGCAGTTTTGTCATAAAAAGACAAGAGGACAAAGTGTGCAGATGTAAGAAGGCTTTGTATGGGTTGAAGCAATCTCCTCGTGCTTGGTATGAGAAAGCTGACACTCATTTGGTTAAACGAGGCTTTCGTAATAGTCCAACAGAAAGCACATTGTATGTAAAGCGTGAGGGTGATGTACTTCTCATTGTGGTTCTTTATGTATATGATTTGTTGATCACTGGACCAAATGAGATACATATTGCTGAATTTAAGGCTGCTTTGAATGCTACTTTCAAGATGAAAGATTTGGGGCTGTTGCATCATTATTTGGGTATACAATTTAAGCAAGTGTGATGGTGGTATTGCCTTGTGTCAGAAAAGTTACATAGAGACATTGCTATGTATATCATGGTTGAGCAAGAAGCAACCTACTGTGGCCACTTCGAGTTGTGAGGCTGAGTACAGGGTAGTCTTCACAGCTACGGTTGAGTGTGTATGGCTCAGACGCCTTATGGCTGATTTGGGTGTTGGACAGGACACTGCCAACACTATCTACACTGACAGTCAGAGCGCATTGGCAGTTGTGAGGAACCTAGTTTTTCATGCTCGCACAAAGCACATTGAGGTGCATTACCACTATGTCAGGGAGAGGCTCTCAGCACGAGAGATCAGATTGTCTTATGTGCCAACACAGGACAACCTTGCAGATCTTTTCACAAAGGCATTGTCTCGTGAGAAGCTTGAAGCTTTCCGCAAAGCTTTGGGCTTACTCCCCTTTGTGGACTGATCATGTCCTCAAGGCATGGCACTTCCCTTTACTCATGTGCCAGCTCTCGTTCACTGCATCACTCCAGGGGGGATTTGTTACCATATACATGTGGTAGTGATGTGTGTGAACACACTAGGACAGCCGGGGCATTTTTCCCCTCTTTAGGAGGTTTTATCCCCCGAGCATTGTATATACGCCCATCATTCTAGGGCTATCTATCTTTCCATTGCATACTAAGTAACACACTCTCCATTGTGTGCCTTGAGCTTCCTTCTTCTTCTCCAAGCTATGTGTGTTTCTCTGCAACCCTAATTCCAACAATCTATCACACCATGGTTGCTTCACACATCAATTTCCATCAAGGGGCTAGATGGAATATCAAGCCCATGGAAAACAAAGACAAAAATAATGCAAAGGGGAAAACCAATGCTCAAAATTCTTCCCAAGGCACTTCCAACAACAACAACAACAATCGGTCCAAGGAGAAGGGAGTTTACAAAGGTAAAAACAAACTCTCTCCTGAAGAGCTTTAAGCTTTTTGCACGGACCATAAATGTTTCAAGTGTGGGGAGCAAGGACATGGCTATCGTTCTTACCCCAAGAAGAATGCTCGTAATGAGACTCCTAGGGCTTCCACTATCGAAGCTCCAAAAGAGGATGCTCATTGCAAAGGCTCATCACTTTCATATGCTTGAGGAAAGGTAAGAGAGCATGATGCCTTCATCTTGTTTGACCCTGGCTCCACTCACAACTTCATATCAACGGAGTTGGCCACCAAGTTGGGCATTCAAGCTTTCAAGATGGGAGATATGGTAATGGCTGACACAACTTTCAAGGGACAACAAGCCTCCGTTACTCCCTTGATTGGGAGGTTGAGGCTTCATGTCCAAAGTAGTCAGCAAAGAAGACTTTTTCATCTCTCCTCTCCAACATGAGGATGCTATCCTAGGGGTGCCATGGTTTGATCGCATGGCTGCCAATACGAAGTTCCCTGAAAGGAGAATCTACTTCACCTACAGGGGAAAGAACATGTATATAGATGCTAGTAAGCGTGGTCGCACTATTCCACTTGTAAATCCTCCTGCTTTTGATAAGTCAATGAAGAGCTCAGTTTCTGCGTACATGATTTTTTTCAAAGAGTCTCTAAAAGATCCTAATGTTTCATCAAATGTAAATGGTAGGAATCAAGAAGAATTAGACTTGTCTAATTTTTAAAAAGGATTCCAAGATGTGTTCATCGATGATATCCCTACGGACTTACCTCCAAAATGAGGGGATGATGACCATCAAATTGAGCTCCTTCCAAGAAGCTCACCGCCTAACAAGCCTCCTTATCGGGTCTCACAAGCTCAACAAGAGGAGATCATGAGGTAAGTACAGGAATTGGTAGACAAAGGGATGGTGAGGCCTAGTTCCTCTCTCTTTTGTTATCCAGCCCTTTTAGTGCAAAAGAAAGATGGTACATACCGTATGTGTGTGGACTATCGAGCACTAAACCATATCACTATCAAAAATAGATTTCCCGTGCCTCAGGTAGAAGACTTATTTGATAAGCTACAAGGCTCTACCTACTTCAGTAGGATTGACCTTAAAAGTGGCTATCATCAAATAAGGATAGTGGATGAAGATATCCTAAAGACCGCGTTTCGCCCAACTTTTGGTCTTTATGAATATCTAGTCATGCCTTTTGGCTTGACTAATGCACCAGCTACGTTCAATCGTCTAATGGAGAAATTTTTTAGACTTTATCGCAAATTCACTGGAGTGTTCTTTGATGATATCATCACCGGCTCCAAGTCTTTGGAGGAACATAAGCAACATCTCCAAGTGATTTTTCAAGCATTGAGGGAGAACAAGCTTTTTCTCAACCAAAAGAAAAACAAAATTTTCCTTTAAGAGATTCAATACCTAGGTCATATTATCTCTCAAGATGATAGCCGTATGGATCCATCAAAGTTAGAGGTAATAAAAGCATGGCCTAATCCAAGGAATCTACATGAGCTAAGAAGCTTTATTGGTATGTGCGCATACTATAGACGCTTCATAGCAAAATTCTCTCAAATAGCAGGATCACTACATGACTTAACTAAGAAGAACGTTAAGTATGTATGGACTACTAAGAAGCAAAATGCTTTTTGATAAGCTCAAGGAGAAGCTTACCTCCCAACCAATCATCATGCTTTCGGATCTCTCAAAGCCATTTGAGGTCCAATGTGATGCTTGTGGTGATTTCCTTGGAGCAGTTTTTCTTCAAGAAGGGCATGCTATAGCATACGAGAGACGAAGGCTCAATACAGATGAGCGAGTCTTGGGCATTTATGAGAAAGAGCTTTTAGCTGTTCTACGTGCCCTAGACACATGGAAGCACTACCTATTGGGGACTCCATTCATTCTACGCATTGACCACCAAAGTCTCAAGTATTTCATTTGACCACCTTTGTAAACATGTCTGCAGGATTTTCACTTGTATGCACCTTTCCTAGCTTTAGCTATCCCTCTTCCAAAAGAGTGCGTATGAAGTGATATCTCACCTCAATGTGCTTTGTCCTTGAATGAAAGGCTGAGTTCTTCGCAAGATGGATAGCGCTTTGGCTATCACTGTATAAGACACAATTGTCTTGTTTGAATCCAAGCTCTTCTAAGAATCTGTGAAGCCACAGAATTTCTTTGCTTGCCTCCGTCATTGCTACATACTCTGCTTCCGTGGTAGAAAGTGAAACCACTTTCTGCAGCTTTGAAGCCCAGCTTACTGTTGTGCCTCCAACCATGAACACATAGCCAGTAGTGCTCCTTCGAGTATCTTTGTCACCTGCCATATCTGCATCAGCATACCCTTCTAGAAAAATACCAGTTCCTCCAAAATACAAAGAATTTGTTGTTGTCCCTTTTAGATACCTAAGTATCCCCTCACAGCTTGCCAATGCTCTTTACCTGGGTTGTCCATGAACCTACTCACAACTCCCACTGCATGTGCAATGTCTAGCCTTGTCCAGACCATAGCATACATTAGAGAACCTACCGCTGCAGCATATAGAACTTTAGACATATAGGCTATCTCCTCTTGTGTCTTTGGACACATATCCTTCGTTAGTTTAAAATGACCAGCCAAAGGTGTAGAAACTGGTTTTGCATTTTGCATTGCAAACCTTTCTAGTACCTTCTTGATGTAATCTTCTTGAGATAGCTTTATTGTCTTCTTCGTCCTATCCCTTGATATTTTCATACCAAGTATCCTCTTTGCAGCACCTAAATCTTTCATTGAAAAAGATTTAGACAGCTCCTCTTTTAGGTCTTTGATGTCCTGCATGTTAGTACTTGCAATCAGCATGTCATCAACATACAACATTAGGATGATGAACTTCCCATCTCCCCAATTCTTCGTGTAGACACAGTGATCCGAGTTGCATCTTATGAATCCATGATCCAACATCCATCGATCAAACTTCAAGTACCATTGTCTTGATGCTTGCTTTAAACCATACAAGCTCTTCTTTAATATGAAAACCATTTTCTCCTTACCTTTTACTTCATACCCCTTTGGTTGAAGCATGTAGATTTCCTCCTCTAAGTCACCGTGAGGGAATGTCGTATTTACATCCATTTGCTCGAGATTTAAATCATGAGCAGCCACAAGGCTTAAGACAAGCCTAATTGAGTTCATTTTTACAACAGGAGAAAATATTTCATTGAAGTCAATACCTTTCTTTTGAGAAAACCCTTTTACCACAAGCCTAGACTTGTACCTTTTATTCCCACCTTCTTCTTCCTTCAGCTTGTACACCCATTTGTTTTGAAGTGCCCGCTTACCTTTAGGCAACTCAACCAACTCCCATGTTTGGTTGCGATGTAGTGAGTCCATCTCCACTTGCATGCTCTTCGTCCATTCTTCTTTGGATTCATGTTGCATAGCTTCTTCGTATGATTCCGGCTCTCCAGAATCTTAGATCAAGAGATGGTTGAAGGAAGGAACAAACCTTTCTGGAGGTCTACTTGCTCTTGTAGATCTTTGGGGAATAGGTTGAGGCTCCTCATTTGGTTGACGTTGTTGCACATTGTCCCCATTTGCAGTCCTTGAGTCTTCACCGTCCTCAAGCTCCATGTACTCATCACCTGTTTCTTTTGTTTGTTTTCTTTCCAAGTAATCTTTGTATATATTTTGTTCGTTAAAAATTACATCCCTACTCCTTAAGATTTTACCATCTTCAGGATTCCATAGGCGATACCCAAAGTCACCTTCTCCATAGCCAATGAAGAAACACTTTTTGGACTTTGCATCTACCTTTGATCTTAGGCTTCTATCTATGTGCATGAAAGCCTCACACCCAAACACTTTGAGAAATGCATAATTCACTGGTTTACCTGTCCATGCATCTTCTGGAACTCCCCCATCCAATGCCGTTGAGGGTGACCGGTTGATTAAGTACACAGACGTACTTATAGCTTCCGCCCAAAGCTCAAGCGGTAGGCCTGCATGTAGCCGCATGCTTCGTGCTCGCTCCATGATTGTCCTGTTCATCCTTTCCGAAATACCATTTTGTTGAGGTGTCCTTGGGGTTGTCCTTTGCCTCTGAATGCCATTGCTAGCACAAAATCTTTCAAAAGCTTGGCTGCAATATTCACCTCCATTGTCGGATCTGAGGCATTTAACCTTGGTACCTGTTTCATTCTCCACAAAAGCTTTCCACCTTTGAAATATGGAAAATACATCGGATTTATTCTTCATGACATAAACCCATGTTTTTCTAGTCGCATCGTGTATGAATGTTACATAGTACAATGAGCCACCAAGTGATGGTGTACTTGCTGGACCCCAAACATCAGAATGAACCAACTCAAGTTTTTTTTATTTTTCTTTCATTTCTTGATTTTTGAAATTTTACCCTCTTTTGTTTACCATAAACACAATCTTCACAGAACTCTAAGTCCACTTCTTTCAAACCTGGTAGAAGCTTCTTTGTTTGAAGGATTTGCATTCCTTTGGCACTCATATGCCCAAGCCGATAGTGCCACACTACACTGCCAACTTCTGTAGTTGCTACACAAGCTGAAGGTTGCATGCTAACAGTACACAAGTAAAGTGTACCGACCTTTTCTCCCTTTGCAACCACCAAAGATCCCTTTGAGATCTTCCACCGTTTGTTTCCGAATGCAATGTTGTGACCTTCATCGTCCAATTGTCCTGTAGAGATTAAATTTTTGCGAAGAGAAGGAACATGCCTAACATCTTTAAGCTTCCATTCAATTCCGTTAGCAGTTTTGACAGAAACTGTACCTTTGCCGACAATCTCACAAGCTTCATCATCTCCCAAGTATACATACCCAAAATTACCTTTGGTGTAGTCTTGGAAATGTTTCTTGTGTGGTGTCGCATGGAATGAAGCCCCGGAATCTACTATCCAGGAATTAGATACATTGTCTAATGAGAGAATTAGAGCATCTTGCTCTACTTTACCTGCCACATTGGCCTCCGATGTTGGCTTGTTGTCTTGAGACTCTGTCTCCTTCTTCTTCTTGGACCAGCAATCCTTCTTGATATGGCCCTTCTTGCCGCAGTTCCAACATTCAAGAACTGACTTTGTGCGTGACTTGCTCCATCTTGAGCGATCACGACCCTTTTGGTTTTTGAACCTCTCCTTAGGCCTTCCTCTTGTTTCTACTGACAATGCAGCACTTGATGATTCTCCTGTGCTTCTCCTTCGCATTTCCTCGCTTAGGAGAACACCCACAACATCATCAAACTTAAGAGTATTTGTGCCAGAAATAGAATTACTTACAGCCATCACAAGGCTGTCCCAACTATTCGGTAGAGATGATAGTATAAGGAGAGCTCGCACTTCGTCATCGAAATTGATTTTCATCGATCAAAGTTGACTTATGTTTGTGTTAAATTCATTTAGGTGTTCTGCAACTAAACCATTCCCTGCCATCTTTAGATTGAACAAGCGCTTCATAAGAAATACCTTATTGGATGCCGATGGTTTCTCGTAGAAGTCGTCAAGTGACTTCATCAAGTCCTCCGTGGTCTTCATCTCTGAAACATTGAAGGCCACCGTTGATGCTAAGCTTAACCGGATTGTTCCCAGTGCCTTTCGATCAAGGACAATCCATGCTTCATCTGCCATCGTTGCAGGCTTCTTTGCAAGACCGCCTAGTGGAAAATAGAGGTCCTTCTGGTAGAGATAGTCTTCAATTTGCATCTTCCAATGTTGATAGTTTTTACCGTTGAACTTCTCAATCTTGCGCTTCCCTTCCTCTGCCATAACTCCCACTCAATTCAAGGAATCCTTTTCTTGAGATAATTTATTAGCTACGAGCAAACCTTGCTCTGATACCAGTTGTTAAGAAATAAGACGTAGCTAAATAGATATTTGAGTAGATTACTTAATGGAGAGAGATAGATTTCACACACAAGAGATTATAGAGTAGAGAGAGAGAGAGAGTACACACGATATACGTGGTTCACCCAATATGAGATACGTCCACGGGAAAGCAGCCACTCAATGGCTTTAGCACTTTAAAAGAAAAAGTATTTTACAAAGGGATTAAACCCTTAATAGAGCTCCCACCTTGCTTCACTCTCACCATCTCACACTCACCTTGTTGCATCAACTTCACACTATGAAATGTGTGTAGAAATGGCCTCCTTTTATAGGCCAAAAGCGCTGCCCTCTTTTATGAGAGGCAGCCATGTGTAGCCGCCCTTGTGCGAATAAGTCCAAATCGGACCCTCCAATCCGCCCATGTGTGGCCGCCCTTGAGAAGACAAGTTCGCTTCTGAATTCGGCCACCGGCCACCGGCCATTGACTTCCGACCACCGGCCACCACCGGCCATTGACTACCGGCCACCGGCCAACCGACCGGTTGTTTTCCGATCACTTTCCGGCCATAATATTCCGGCGAGGGAAAAAAAGTCTCGGGGGCGGAGAAGTTGCCCCTGATTCTTGTCCGTGAAAATTTTGGTTTCCGATGAGTGATTTTCCTTCACGCACGATGGCTTCTCCTCATAATGGGGGCCCTACAAATGTGCGCTTTTACCACAGAAAATTACAAGGGTAAATCAGGCTCCATACTTAACATAGTCGAGGATGACTATGATTTCAAGAGAGAGGTAATGCCATAAAATCTAATATCTAACCAACCCAAATGATTTTCTCATCTTAAACTGATCATTTAATGTGGGAGAATAAATGGGAACAAGGGTTAAGATATAGACATGTGCTTATAGATCTATCTCAACACGGGGTCAATGGTAAAGGGGCCCAAATGAGAGATTGTCTATCAAAGATCAAGGATAACCAATGGAGCATAAGACCTTAGGGTTAGCTTCATTGAAGACCTCCAGTAGTTAGTGTAAAAGTCCTTTGACCTTAGGTAAGCTAGGGCTGAGCTTGAGGTGGGAACCCGGCCCAAGCTTAAGGTGCTTTAGGTGCTTTTCATGCTTGATGACTAAGGCGCTTGAGGTGCTTGAGATGCTTGATGATTGATATGCTTGAGGTGCTTGTCATGCTTGAGAAGTTAGGGCTGCACTTGAGGTGAGAACCCAACCCAAGATTGAAATGCTTAAGAGCCAAGCTTGTGGTGGGAACTGTGCCTAAGCTTGAGGGGCTTGAGATCTCAAAAGTCAAGATTCAATCCCTACAAGGAGGGGGGATGAGAGAGAACACCCACACACTCACACAAGGCATGCTTGGTACAAAGAAAGCAAAAGAGACACTTGTCAAGTTCTTCCTCATGTTGCCCTCATGGTGTGCCTGAAGCCTATTGGTTGGCCGCCCAAGGGGTCCAATGATAATTTAGGAGATTTAATTAATCGTCTTTGCATTTATCAAGTCCTCTCTCTCAAAGGGGAAAGGGGGACACTTGTCCCAAGGCTACCCTTGTTGCTTGTAATGCCTCCTGCTTGTGATTGGCTAGGCCTAGAGGGGTCCAATGAGCTTCAAGCATGAGCTACAAGGGGGGGTCGACCAAAGCAAGCTAAGGGATATACTCTCCCACACACACTCTCATTGTGCATTGTGCATTGTGCAAAGTGCAAGAGCTCCCTCTCCTTCTCCAGGTTGAGAGCCTACACCAACACTCTTGGCTATGGAGTGCAAATCCAACCAAGAGCCACGATTCAATGCTTAAGCTTGCCATCTTCTCTATCTTCATTACTATGCTATTATGTATGCTAGCAAGAAGAGTGATGATAAGTGAGAAACTAATTCTTTCTCCTATGAAATGTTTCTTCTTCCTCTTTCCTACCCTCATTCCCTGCTAGCTCTCTCCACCTTCGAAGGTGTTTGAGGTCTTGGGACTCAGGCTTGGGATAGTTAAAGCTTTCCACAAAGTTTATATTATGCTTGTGATGCATGAATCTTTCCATCTTCATTGCATCACCTAGGTCACAAGGAACACAAAGATTGTATTGTAGCAAGTCTCTCTTCATGGGAGAAATCATAATACAAATGCCTATTGGAGGGGGAACTAGCTCCACCTAAATCCGGTCCTCAACTGTTGTCATGTTCTCTAAATTCTCTCTCTTGCAAAAGTATTGTTCATGCCAAGTTAACTAATTGCTATGTCGATGTTGTTATCTTCACCCGCTATGCTCACAAAGTAATTTCTCAAAAGTACTCTCATTAATTTCCGCTACTCTCAAGTTAATAGGCCAATTCCATTACACACACCATGAGGGCAACATGGAGAGGAACTTGACAAGTGTCCTTGTTGCTTCTTTAGACCAAGCTTGCCTTGTGTGAGGGTGTGTGTGTTCTCTCACATGCTCCTTCAATGAGGGCTCCCCCCCCCCCCCCCCCCCCCCCCCCCATCTTGAGTAGGGATCTTGTTTGACTTTTGGAACTCCTCAAGCCCCTTAAGCACCTTAGTCATTAAGCACCTCAAGCACCTTAGTCAGCAAGCACGACAAGCACCTCAAGTACCTTAGTCAGCAAGCACAACAAGCACCTCAAGCTTGGGACGGATTCCCACCTCAAGCATAGCCCTAGCTTTCCTAAGGTCAAAGGGATTTTAACACTAACCTTTGGAGGTCTTTAATGAAGCTAACCCTAAGGTCTTTCATCTCCATTAGCTAGCCTTGCTCTTTGACATACCATCTCTCATTTGGACCCCTTTAATCTTGGCCCTGTGTTGAGATAGATCCATAAGCACATGTCTATATTCTAACCCTTGTTCCCGTTTATTCTCCCACATTAAATGATCGGTTTAATATGAGAAAATCATTTGGGTTGGTTAGGTATTAGATTTTATGACATGTTGAGTCATGCCCGAGCAGCCCCTTTCATATTTCGACCTGCTCGAGCTGCCTCAGGATGGAAAACAAAGCATTCCAACCAATCAAAGGTCAATTTCTATTTGTCCAAATGCACTTTTTGCAAGGTCTAGAAGGTCACTGTGAATTGCAATACTACATGCCAAGTTGTTATCCTCAAGTAATAAAAATGTGAGGGAGATTATCCACAATCTAAACTCTCTCTTATAATACGTGGATTGTACTACAAATGATGTTAGTGAGAACTCTCCTCACAACAAATGTGTTAGCTTGCTTGCTATACTGGGTGAAGCGATCACCTTGAAAGTATTTCAACTCTTGGAGATATCCTTTCTTGCAAATTATTTTGGCTAAAAATGGAGAAATTTAGTGAAAAAGCACTCAAATATGGTCACGTTACCTTCCACGTGTAGGCTTCCAAGCTTTTAGAAAAAAGTTCATTTCAAGCATTGGTAGGCAGTCAAGCAAGCGATTGATTGATAAAAAGGGAGATGCAAAGCAAACAAATGGTAGTTACCTTTTTCAACATTGGGACACCGGGTACATTGGCATTGCCACACACATTGTCGAATTTTCATATCAGAGCTCCAAGTGCACTCTCCTAAATTTATTCATAGATATGGTAAGGTGGAATCACGATGAGAAAAGATACATGTATCAATAAATCATATGAATATGATTTGTCACATGTTGTCTCAGGTTTACCCATGTCTACCAAACTTTCCCTAATATTTAAGGTAAGTGCCGTGCCCAACTACCTATCTACAAACTTATTGCCCTTACAACTAGTAGCTATGGATCAAGAGGTTTTTGATTTAGTGTGTTGAAGTAGTTGCCACAAATTTGAGAGAGAGAGAGAGAGAGATTTTTGTAAAAAAAGAAATTCCCACATTATGTGGGATATTTGTATTAACAGAAACAAGAAAGATACAAAGTTAGCCCATGTAGAGCAGGCCTGCCATGGGGACATAGGATTAAAGGTGCATGACTTGTAACAACCCATACAACCATAAACTAATAAGGGTGGAGGGAGAATCATTTCTTCTTCTTTTTCTTCTTCTTATCGAGACTAGTACTGTGACACGTCCTTGAAACGTCGATGAGGTGGCTGAGAAGATCAATCAGTTGTATTTGATGGAGGAGGGAGTCAACTCGAAGAGAGATAGCAATCTTATTTTCACTCCTTATTTGAGAAGCATAATCACAACAACATTGTAGACCTTGCTGGACAATAGTATGAAAGTGTAGTGATAGGATTTCACATTGGACTTGATTGATTGTGGCTATGGAAAGATGGAGCACATATTAGTGGCAAAAGAAAGTAGCATGCACATAGCAAAGGGAGATAAACCATGTAACTACATATCATTTTTGTAAGGGAATAAAGTGGTTGGAATGAGTTGAAAATGAGATGGAAAACAATAATCGTCAAGAAAAATCGTTTTTTGGCTGCGCGAGACAAACCGGCCGGTATGTGACGTTAATTCTTTCTATGTTTTTAAAAAGAGGAAATTTAGAAATTTGAGCTACTTTTTCATAGCTTTATAATAATTTTCCCAAAAATTAGTTCGAATATTTCCTTTTCATCTCCTAACCGACAATATGATTGGTAGCTAAGAAATCCTTTTACTGAGCTGAGAAAATTGATGCACCATGAGAAAGAAATGTAGGGAGGAAGCCATTGGAGGAGGCTCAGAAGACCAGAAAGAAAGAAAAAGGGGGCCGGGCTTCTAAAGGTTGGCTTTTTGCATTTTTCCCTCCCACGGCCACGTCTAAAGGCTGGGGAACTATTCACTGTGTGGAAAATGTGGCGGGTTGGTCTGACGCCAAGCGCGGAAGACCAGTGAGAACCCGCTTATTGGCCAGACCGGCGGATTGGATGCGGCGAAGCGGGCCGGCGACCGGCGATCGGGGGTGGCGAAGGGGCGCGACGAGAATCGGGGGCCGGTACGGCCAGTGCCTATTGGCGGTTGTAGTTGACACGCAAGGACAAATGCGATTTTCGCACCGGCTGGCCCAACCCGCCCCCACGTCCGCCCACCGAATACTTCTCCTCCCCCGCCCCCCCCCTCTCTCTCTCTCTCTCTCTCTCACTCACGTCTCCAGTAATACAGTATGCATGTATTTCTCTCTCCTCCTCTCTCTCTCTCTACCCTCTACCCATCATATATTCGCCCTCCTGCATTTATTTATATGCATTGGTTCCTTTTCAAGTTCCCAACTTGTGGGCGTGCAAGCTCATGTGTGCTCGCAACTGCAACTGCTGGAAGCAGCTGCTTCACACACACACACACACACACACACACGAACAAGCGCGCACACACCCACACACAGAGGATTCCCGCCACACTACGCTCATTCGATTCCATATTCATTCCTTACTCGCCCATTTAATTACCTGATCAATCATGGGTCCCTCTGCGGAGAAGCTCAACCCTGCACAACACGCTAAGGAAGCTGCCCACATTAGTGCCATCAACATGGGCTTCGCCAGCGTGACCCCTTCCCTCCAATCAGAGCTTCTGATGAAAGAAAAGGAGAGCTCCAGGCGAGAGCTCTCCTTTCCAGAGCTTGCAGTCAATGGAAAGCTTCAAAACCATCTGAAAGTCACGCATGAAAATTACTCCGATGTTGATGAAGATGATGAAGAAAGTGGGTTTTATTTGCCATACCCAGAAGACTCAGCTGGTGGTGGCTATGGTGTTGATCAAAGAGATGAAGGCACCTCAGATAGCTGGATCAAGAGACACCCGGATCTTGTAAGGCTCACAGGGAGGCATCCATTTAACTGTGAAGCTCCTCTATCTAGATTAATTCAGCATGGTTTCTTGACCCCAACATCTCTGCACTATGTGCGAAACCATGGTTATGTGCCCAAGGCGATGCCTGATGCACTTGATAATTGGACTGTGGAGATTTCTGGTATGGTTCGCACTTCACGCACGCTCACAGTTGCACAAATTATGCATGAATTCAAGCCTAGAGAGATTCCTGTCACTCTTGTGTGTGCGGGCAATCGGCGGAAGGAGGAGAACATGGTGCAACAAACCATAGGGTTTAATTGGGGAGCGGCTGGGGTTTCCACCTCTTTGTGGAAGGGGGCCCGACTTGTCGATATCTTGAAAAGTTGTGGTGTGTACAGCAAGAAGAAAGGGGCTCACTTTGTATGCTTTGAAGGCGAAGAAACGCTTCCAGGAGGTGGAGGCTCTCGGTACGGCACCAGCATTTCCGTTGATGTTGCTCTAGATGAGGCTTGTGATGTGCTGGTTGCCTACATGCAAAATGGGAAGATTCTTGAGCCTGACCATGGGTTTCCTATTCGAATAATTATTCCTGGCTATATTGGCGGTCGCATGGTGAAATGGCTACGGCGCATTACTGTAACTAGTGAAGAGTCTGACAATTATTACCATTACAACGACAACAGAGTTCTTCCTTCTCATGTCGACGCAGACAAGGCCAACTCAGAAGGTATGTCTCTTGGGATAGTTTCCTACGACGTTAAAATTATCTTCTTCTTCTTCTTCTTATCAATTGCATTATTAGAATTCCTAAGGTCAATTTGGGTACCTGTGCTTTTTGACTTAAAGGTACATTTACATGACGGTCATGCACATGTTTTGATGCGTACTAGCGTGGGCATGTTCTGGATGTGTTCTTAATCATGAGACATTTTGACATGGACATGCATGTACCATGGTATTTGTAAAGTGCTAAGTTCCATACACAGGTGCATGTAAGTGTTGTGTGTGAGTGCATTTTTTATTATGTATGCACACCAAAATGATAATTTTGATGCTTTTGGTTGGCTGTCTATCGTAGTGGTTGATGTTTCTCTACAATGTGTGTAACCAGGCTGGTGGTTTAAACCGGAATACATCATCAATGAGCTTAACATAAACTCAGCCATTTGCACCCCAGCACATGGAGAAGTGCTACCCATCAATGTGCAAACTCTTCAAGTGCCATATACAGTGCAGGGCTACGCCTATTCAGGTAGATTTGCTGCTATATGGATTTGAACGTGTTAATACGACTGCCTGTTACATACGTGATGCTTTTGGTGTTGATTCAAGGGAAGTGACACCAAAATGTGCTTGTATAGGGGGTGGTAGGAAGGTTATTAGAGTAGAGGTGTCCATAGATGGAGGAGAGAGCTGGTTGCTTAGCCGCATCTACCATCCAGAAAAGCCGACGAAGTATGGGAAGTACTGGTGTTGGTGCTTCTGGGAGTTGGATATCAATGTGATGCAGCTACTCCAAGCCAAAGAGCTGGTTGTGAGAGCCTGGGATGCCTCTATGAACACTCAGCCCCAGAAGCTAACATGGAATGTCATGGTAATCCTTCTGAATTGTTATTCCGCACCATGCATGCAGTATTGAGTATGAAGAGTTTAAAAATCTTCTTTTAGTATGCTTAAAGTTCTGGTATTGAATGAGGAAAGTTTAGTACAAAGGGATCCATCATTTATTACCTGCTGTTTGTCTTGTAAATTTGTTTTCAATAGATGATTGGATTGATTGCTATTAGAGGCATTTTGCACACAAGCAGGCAGAGTTATCACTAGCATCAGCAACAGTGTCTCTTTGCTGGTTACTCACTGCACGAATGCCTCAACTCGGTGGGGGTAGAGAGCACTCTGCCAAAATAATGGCTCAACTGGGCGGGGGTAGGAAACTATCCCAAGAGACCTTAAAGATCTTGCCGACGAGGAGAGCTGAACTCAAGACCTGTTATTCAAGAGGGAAATGGCATAACCAATCTACCACACTTGGGTGATAGAAAGGTTATACCTTTTTTTTCTTTTTATTAGCACGCGCACACACACACACACACACACACACACACACACACACACACACACACACACACACACACACACACACGAGAAGAAGAGAGTTTTAACGTCGTAGGAAACTATCCCAAGAGACCTTAAAGATCTAGGCAACAGAGAGCTCTGCCGATTTCGGCAGAGTTAAAATGCCAAGCACGGGTAGGCTGATGCTCTGAGGCGGGGGGTAAAATCCACCTCAGGCAGGCTGCCTCTTATCTTTGTATGTAGTTTTTCTTGGAATGACGTTTTTCGATACTAATTTGGTACCGATGAAAAGGACTAGAAGTTGGAAAAGGGATGCTTACTTTATTTTTTGTTTGAAAGCGTATGTTGATGGCCAAAGTTTAACCCTTATTTTGGAATTATGGTTGCAGGGCATGATGAACAATTGCTGGTTCACTGTAAGAATCAATCCTTGCAAGCCTAAGGGTGATGGTATTGGATTGGCCTTTGAGCATCCTACTCAGCCAGGTAATTTAAGTGGAGGATGGATGGCACCCCGCAGTGCTGCAAGCACGGAGCAACAAGAAAAGACACCCACGTTGGCAAAGAGCTTTTCTAGTCCTATGCTGAATCGCAGCATACGGCAGATAACAAATGCGGAGCTCAAGCGGCACAACACACGAGAGTCTCCTTGGATTGTAGTCCATAACGTAGTGTATGATTGCACTAAATTTTTAAAGGATCACCCTGGCGGCTCTGATAGCATTTTGATTAATTCTGGCATGGATTGCACTGAAGAGTTCGATGCTATTCACTCTGCAAAAGCAAAAGCCATGCTAGAAGACTTCAAAATTGGAGAGCTTGCTTCGTTTGGAACGATATCTTCTGCAGATTCGACGCCAGATAATTCCATGCATGGTGGTAATAGAGCTTTTACAGCTTTGGATTCTCTCTTCCCGATTAGTGAGGTGGCGCCCACAGTAAGGCATGTTGCACTCAATCCAAAGAAGAAGATTCCTTGCAAGCTCATCAGTAAGCAAACTCTTAGTCATGATGTAAGACTTTTCAGATTTGAATTGCCAAGCAAAGATCACATACTTGGTCTTCCTGTGGGAAAGCACATATTTGTGTCAGCTACAATAGGAGGAAAACTGTGCATGCGTGCATACACGCCAACAAGCTCCGATGAAGAAGTGGGTTACTTTGAGCTATTAATCAAAGTTTACTTCAAAGATGTGCACCCCAAGTTCCCACTGGGGGGGCTCATGTCTCAGCACTTGGATTCTCTTGAAATTGGAGGGAGTGTGGATGTTAAGGGTCCACTGGGGCACATTGAATATACTGGGAATGGCAATTACACAGCGGAGGGGAAGCCGGGGTTCATGAGCAAATGCGCAATGCTTGCAGGGGGTACTGGCATCACCCCAATGTATCAGCTCCTAAGAGCCATTCTAAAGAATCCAGAAGACAAAACCGAAATCTACCTTGTGTTTGCAAATAGGACGGAGGAAGACATTATGTTGCGCACAGAGCTCGATAAATGGGCGAGTGAGCACTCAAATTTTAAGGTTTGGTATGTGATTGAGAGGCCCATTAATCCAGAGACATGGGTCTACAGCACAGGTTTTATTAATGAGGAGATTGTGAGGCAGCATTTACCATGTAGATCAGTGGATACTTCTGCATTCATGTGTGGGCCTCCGCCAATGATTCAGTTTGCTTGTCGGCCGAACCTTGAGAAGCTGGGGTATGACAAGAGCAGGTGCTTTGAGTTTTAGTTGCAGAGAAGGGCTTCTAACATGCAGTATATCTACCAAGCTGTGTATATGTAATTTTTTTGTACCACTATTACTTGGATGGCAGCAGATGGGGGCAATATTGAATGGCATATGGGTTATCAGATACAATTATCCTGCTTCCCTTGACAATGATCTTGCAACTGCATATCTTATTTCTGTCGAAATGGTTCCTAGGTGGTCGGAGGAAATGATGATCTCCCAGATTTCGTCAAAATGGTTTCCAGGTGGTTGGAGGAAATGGTAACCCTTGATGAAGCTGGATTATAATGTATATTAAGTTGAAACTTTGCAAGGTATTGCGTCAAGGGTATAAATATATATGGTCAGAAGTCAGAAGACTAAAAGGTAAGAGCAATGGTGTGGCTGAAATGCTTTGAATTTACTGCTAGCAATAAAGAGAGCCTCGTGTACGTACATTGTGAAGCTCACGGGGCCTCTGCTCCTTGAACACAACATCCAATATGCCAGTGACTTTCCGCAGCATACTCATGCTCCAGATATAAAGGGTTGGCATTCAGAGTTGGGCTGTATCATGCCAATCTCATTTTTATGTGCTGCTCAACATGTTTGTTGTTGTGGGTCATCAAGGAGCTTCCCCATTTTTCAGATACAGCCCCTATATAATGTATATCCACCCCCCCCCCCCCCTTCCGAGGGAAATATGTTCTTTAAAGTGCACAAGTTTCAGGGACTTCAACATGTCAAAGACTGCAAAGAACTTTGTATGATAACAAACTTTTTTGTGCCATACAAATCTCACACTATGCTGTGGCTCTACGTTTGTGGTAAGTGTCTCCTTTTTTGGTGTGTGTGTGTGTGTGTGTGTGTGTGTGTGTGTGAGAGAGAGAGAGAGAGAGAGAGAGAGAGAGAGAGAGAGATGAAATGAAATGAAATCTTATATTATAAGTGTTCAAAAGGCCAAAATGACCTACGAGACCAAACTGATACAATACTTGTGATCTAATCGAATGTCTGGGTACAAAAATAAAATGAAGTAAAGAGAGAGACTGAAACTAAAAAACTAAAATCGTCAGTCTGAACATCATCATCATCATCATCATCATTCATGCCCGAGGATGCCGGACATCGGGCGTTGTCTGAGAAAGTTTTGCATCGGTCGTTGAAGAGCTTTGTCAATGTCCGCCTGTGTAAATAGTCGTCGTGGGCGTCTCCCATGTCGTGCTAGAGTAGTCCCGATTCTCTGGTGGAGCCTCCATCGATGTTGTGATCACCCCCGTAGACATGGGCGTCTAGCTCTCCCGAGCTTAATGGCTCTGTTCACTAATACACCTCTGGTAGAAGTGGGCTCTGAAGTTTGACGTGAAGCATGCTCATCTGGCTGCTGAGTCCTTGCTCTAAAGAAGTCAGCGATCTCCCTCTGTGAATGTCTCACACTATCTGGTCTCCTCAAGAGACTTTCCTTGTGTCTGCGTAGGTCTAGCAAAAACAACCCGAGGATCAGAGGCATCTCTGATCGTGATATCGCATGACTCTAGCCAACGGTCCAAAGCCCTCTTTGAATAGACAGTGAAAGCACCCTCGTATCTCATAGTATACCAGACAATGAAAATGTGATGTAATTGTGTCTCTGGCTCTGTATGACATAATTGTCATATCTTGGCTTCCATTGGTACTCTCCTAAATCTGCCTTTCGCAATCTCTAGCTGATGCAATGATGTGCGCATCTGACCAATAGCACATCGTATCCCATAGGATAAATGAGTGTCCATATAGGGCCGGTCTGATCACATATCCATCCTTTGTTAGTTGGAGGAGATGCTCTCTATAGAAAGCCATCTTCGTGCCCAACTCTTATACCGGCTGTATCCATGTGCTTTTGGTATCTAGTTGAATCAAATTCTGACGTACAAGTCTAGTGGTCTCTGTCCATGTGAGAGAAAGGGAGGGTGCATCCAAGGAGTACTGGAATGGAGGCAGTCTATCCGTGTTGAAGCCATGTGATTGAAACCATGATGTCATCTGCCCATACCAACATGCTGTGTCCCCTTATAGCGCTAGCTGTCGGGATGACTCAAGTGCTAGCCGAGCATATCTGTCTCTGGGAAGGTCCCATAAATTATGCATGAAGGAAACTGATTTAGTAAGGGCCTCAACTACGAGAGGAGGGGCAGCAAGCTCAGCCTCCATAGATGGGCAACCGGTCTCTTCAGCCGCCTCATCGCAAGACATATCCTGCACTCTAACCTCATCTTTCGATAGGGTCATCCACAACAGGTCTGACCTCCCTTGTAACACGCCTCCAAGTTATCATGATCATTGGATTGCGGGTAGCTTTCTCCTCGGAACAGTCCCTAGCATAGTGCCCAATTATGAGGCATTTGTAGCAGGCATTCGGAAGTGAGGAAAATGCCAACTCTTCCCGGAAATCGACAAAACTGCCTATTCTCAGATCCAAATACGCTTACATATATTCCACAAAATACACACCTTTATATCCAAACCCGACCTAACACATTGCAATTTCAGACTCAAGAACACCTGGCCCAACATAACAACTATGGAGTCTACATGGTCATGCCAGTGTGTGAGCCCCAAAGTGAGAAGGCTTCAGAATTTTTTCCTGATTGGAGGAATTTGCATATGAGTCCGATGCCCTTATCTTCCCTTCCGAAGTGAATACAAAGTTTTCTCCTCGTCTACCAGGATCCCATGGCTCCCCCTCCAAGTCATCATGCTCTTCCGACATTCCCACGATGGAATAGGTGGGAACCCCTCCTTGCTTGTTTGAAATCTCCTTATAAAACAATGCCCGAGTCAACGAACACGGGCCTTGTCCTCTTTTTTTATAGGGAAAATTACCAAAATACCCCTCTAATTTGTGGAAATTCCCAATACCCCTCAAATTTCAAAAATTCCCAAAATACCCTTGTATCTATTTTTGTTGGATCTTCAAGATTTTCTAATCTTTATTCTTGTTTGACAATTGAGATCGGTTTTTGAGTGCTTAGCATGTAATTTTTTGCAAATTACCTCCCAAAAAAAAGGCAATTATGTCTAAAAATAATGAAGGAATTCATCTCCAAAGCCTACATAACCAGCTCAAAATGTAGTTTAGCTCAAAATGTAGTTTTAGCATCCTGTATGGTAGACAATCACTCTTCTTATGAAAAGCTACAAGTTTTTTTGTTTTTCAAGAAATTTACTCTCACAACCAGGGGTATTTTGGAAAATTGGAAGGGCATTTTGGGAATTTAAGACAAATTATGGGGGTACTTTGGGAATTTTTGAAATTTGAGGGGTATTTTGAGAATTTCCACAAATTAGAGGGGTATTTTGGTAATTTTCCCTTTTTTATATATAAAACTTACCCCACGATTGCGAAGGATCGCGATCCGTGCAAACCATTCAACCAACTCACAGTAGGGCCTTTCAGTCCCCCCTTTATCACGAAGTAGTGCAAAGCTCTTCACCCAACTGCCCTCTTCTTATAGATCGCTCTCCGATCCGCTTCTTCACCGCTACTTAGATTCCACCATTGTACCCCTACCTTACCTACAACTCAAGTGGTGGCAGCTGGTCAGCCTATCCAGTGAGAGAGAGAGAATGTTGTTTACCCTTTGTTGGTTACGCTTTGTCACGTGATCTATAGGCACTGGGCAATCTTTCTCTAAAGTGACATACTTATGTTGCATTCTCACTCAGCTTACAAAAGTAAAATAAAGTTCAATTTCTATTCTTGCATTTTTATTAAAGCCTTCATATTCTTAAACTATTTCAAAAGTTTCTTGAACGCATCCTCTCCTCTTTTGTTCCCTCTTTGCCCCCTTTATTTGGTATGTGTGGGTTTTGAAACCCACCGTGTGAAAGACGTGTAACATAATGAGATTCGAGCAGATATTCCTCCGTGCTCCCCCTTTCCACGTTGACATCCGGTCGGAGAGAGAGAGAGAGAGAGAGAGAGCATATCACCTTCGCCTGTAACAACAGTAGCAGTTGCCTCCTCCCTTGCACTAGCGTTGCGTCTCAAAAATTCGTGCAGGCAGACCTACTCTCCTCGCCTACTTCGGTCACACAAAAAACTGCATGTTGTCCCTTGCCTCCTCATCACTCTGCTCAGCTCGCCCTCATGCTCCTCCTCCTCTGCAAATGGCAGAGCCTCAGTCTCCTCCTCCTTTGTACCCCCAAAATGAGGGTGGTCACCAAAAGTCGAGTGGCATGTCTTCCACTTGGCCCCATCTCGAGGAGCCTCCAACTGTGCGCCTTCTACAGAAGCGCGCACCTCCTACAAAAGCTGAGAGAGAGAGAGAGAGAGAGAGAGAGAGAGAGAGATTCTTCTGGAGACTCGCATGACTATCGACCATACATGTCTCCAATTTCCTTTCGGCCTAAATAACCGCACCTCCATTTGATTCTGGACTTTTGCAAATTTTTCAAAATCTGACACACACACACACACACACACTATTCAAGCTTTTGGGAATGCTGATAGAGTGGTGGCTTTACCCTTTTGATGCTCTTTCTCCTACAGAAAGCCCTAGGGTAAGGGAGCCAGTTTAGAGATGAAATTTTTTGGCCCCCAAGTTAGATACATATCCACCCTCAATTTAGAGGCAAAAAATTTGGCATATTTCAAAAATCTTGCTTATGTGTCATGTTGTGATTTGCTGAAAAGTGTACCATTATTGGGTCTTGAGTGTCTCTAATGCTTTAAAATGCCTCAAAAGTTGAATTGTTTCAAATGGAGCATTTAAATAAAATCTAAAAAATATTGATTTTGGTATCATTTGATTCACCTTTTCATGAGGAATCTAGTGCAATGCATAAATATTGAAAATGATGAGATTTGCAAAATCCCCCCCAAAAACATCACGTTTTCACAAAACGTCTCTAAACTGGCTCCTTTACCCTACCTCTGCTCTCTCTCTCTCTCTCTCTCTCTCTCTCTCTCGTTGTTTCTTCTTTGTTTTCTATATCTAGGTTTTCTAATCTTTGGGGATTGTGTTTTTTCGTGTGTGTGTGTGTGTGTGTGTGTGAGAGAGAGAGAGAGAGAGAGAGAGAAGTGTTTGCGTGATCGAGCATGCGCTCCCTCCTACAATGTGGTTGAGCTCCCTGCCCAATTGTCCCTCTCTCACGTTCCTGGACCTGCTCGCGCCCTTTCTCTGACTTGCTTGTGGGCCTCTCTCTGCTCACGTTTTGTTCCTGCTTCTGCCCTTTCGCATCTGCGCTCACGAGGTGTGTGTGTGTGTGTGTGTGTGTGTGTGTGGGGTCTATACAATATCTAGTTATCTTTTTTAGTGTGTTTCTTGTGTATTCGCTAAGGTGTGTGTGTGTGTGTGTGTGTAGAGAAAAGGGTGGGTTTGTTTGTTGGTGTTTCGATTTCAATTTATTAGAAAATGAGCGTCCTACGTTTACAGAGAATCTCCCTTTAGCCTATGACGGATTTTGTCACATCCATCATCAGCTCTTACAAATACAAGAAACAAATGGCTCCCGAGTCTTCGAAAATGGGTGAAAACCGAGCTTGTTTATTGGAGGTTTTTGAGGGTGCATGAAATGCCTAGGAGGATCAGGAACCCACTGTTGCAGTGGTCATTCCAGTTCAAGCTCTCATGCACCCATTGGCGCAGTATGCTCTCGATGCAATTATTTTGCTCTTTCGGGGCAACATGCCTAGTGCGCAAGACGCGAGCCAATGGGTAGATTTACTTCTTACATGCCATGCAGTTTGAGGTGTCTACTTTGGTACAAGAGGATTCTATGAAGTCTTATTAGCGAATATTGGAGCTTCTTTACTACCTGCGGCTTTAGTTCCTTTGATGCGGGCATGCATGATGCTGTAGTCGAGCAACGGCCTATTGATATTGATGTACCTATGGGCACATCAACTTAGTCCCCTCCTTCCTTTACCTCTATACATATCACTCAAATGCATAATTGTATTGAATGAATTTTATATAATGTGAGTGGGTTATGTAACCTTGATAAGTGGAGATTAACCTAGCACTATGTTCATACATGCAAGGCAAACATTGTTGTTTAGCAAGAGCACAATCAGACTGGGAAATTCTCGTATTTCCCAGTCTCGTATTTTGCGAGCTACTGAATAGTACATGCTGGTTTATCGGGCTTTCCAGGTGTTTTGATTATTGATCTGCAACCAATTCTTGTGTTCAATGATCCAACGGGTCGAATGTATAATCAATGGTGGCAAGATTTATGAATTTTGTGGTATCTATACGCATATAGCCTCGAGACAATGGATTGCTTTATGGAGTGCAATGTCTTCCTATCCATGGTTCTCCAATGCTCTGCTTTGTGGTGATTTTAATAATGCACCCGCTTTATCTAATAACATCACAGGACATTCACACATGTTGAATGTGGACATGCCTGCACAGATCTTCTTGCATGCACATAGATGTTGGATTTGTGGAGCCTTTTGCATCCACTTGTATTTGTAGAGACTTTTGCATCCGAATGTTTCTGGGTACACTTTTCAGCATAATGCTCACTCCTCATATCTTGCACGATTAGATCAGTGGTATGTCCTTAACATGCAACAATATGATGATTTTTTATGGGAGATGAAGATAGAACACACCTTGTTGTTGTCTAATCATGCCCTTATTGTGACGACATTACGCTTTGGGTGATTGCATAGCCTCTCTCTAGGAAACGTTTGTTGCAAATCAATAATGCCTATCTTTCGCATGAGGCATTTTGCGAGATGATTTATAATGTTATTCTCCCACTGGTCGCCCAAATGCATCTTCATCCTGATATAGCTTGGTTTTGCATCATTGTTGAAGGAGTACAAGCGGAAGTGTGACGCGAGAGAGAGTGCGAGAAGAAGAGAACGACGATATGGTGAACTCGCTCTACTGTAATGTGTAGAGCATAGTGAGTTCTTATTAGGTTTTTACAAAAGAATATGTGTACATACCTGGCGGCCCGCCCACTTACCTGGGCGACCACATTGGGATTTATACCCCAACAACCTCCCACTTAAAGTCCAATGTGGTACTTTAAGTGTGAGAGAAGCTACTATACAAGCTAATATACAAGAGATGTAGAGAAGTGATGTACTACCCTACACCTAACTGCTTGTGAAAGTGCGCAAAGCTCTCTGAGGGAAGTCCTTTTGTAAGTATATCAACAGGATTTTCTGTGGTGTGAACTTTGACAAGCTGAATTTGCTTATCCTCGAGAATTTCCCTGATGAAATGATACTTCACATCCACATGCTTTGTCTTTGAGTGATAAACTGGATTGCGAGCCAGTTGTATAGCACTCTGACTATCACAATATAACACGGGCATCTCTTCTTTGATTCCCAAATCTGTTACTAGTCGATTAAGCCAAATTGATTCTTTGCATGCCTCTGATGCTGCAACATATTCAGCCTCTGTAGTAGACTGAGTAACACAATCTTGTAATCTAGAACGCCATGATACTGCTCCACCAGCCAATGTAAAGACATACCCTGACGTAGACCTTCGGTTGTCTAAGTCACCTGCATAATCTGAGTCTGTAAAACCCTTTACACTTAGCTCCTAACTCCCATAGCATATACGCATACTCTTTGTAGCTTTCAGGTATCTCAATATTCCTTTCACTGCCTCCCAATGTTTCTTGCCTGGGTTTGACATGTATCGACTTACTACTCCCACTGCGAATGCAATGTCTGGTCGAGTAGCAATCATTGCATACATCAAAATACCCAATGCAGACGCATATGGAATCTTATCCATTTCAGCCTGTTCTTCCTCAGACACCGGACAATCTTGTTTGCTAAGTTTCACATATGGTGGCAATGGAACACTCAATGCCTTTCCCTTCTCCATATTGAAACGTTGCAAAACCTTGTCAATATACTCTGTTTGAGATAACCAAATCAACTTCTTTGATCTATCTCTCTCAATGCGCATACCAAGTATATGACTTGCCTCACCCATGTCTTTCATGTCAAACGATTTTGCCATCTTTGACTTCAAAGCTGAAATTTCTTCCAAGTGCTTGCCAGCAATCAACATGTCATCCACATACAAAATAAGGATCAGCCAACTGCCATCCTTAGTCTTCTTTGTATATAGACAGTGATCGAACTCACTACGTTTGTAGCCTTGAGAAAGCATAAACTTGTGGAACTTATGGTACCATGCCCTCGGTGATTGTTTTAAGCCATAAAGACTCTTTAACAACTGGCATACCAAATCTTCCTTGCCTTTCTCAACAAACCCTTCTGGCTGTTGCATGTAAATTTCCACATCTAAATCACCATGCAAGAACGCTATCTTGACATCCATTTGGTGCAACACCAAATCTAATATGGCAACCAATGCAAGAAAGCATCTCAATGTAGTCATCTTGACCACCGGAGAGAAGACTTCATCAAAGTCAATGCCTTGTTCTTGCTTAAAGCCCTTGGCAACAAGCCTTGCTTTGTACTTTGGCTGACTATCATGAGCGGTGATCTTATACCTGTAAACCCATTTACAAGGTAGAGCCTTTTTGCCCTGTGGTAATTTAACTAGCTTCCATGTCTGGTTTTTATGCAGAGCTGTCATCTCTGACTGCATGGCCAATTGCCAATTCCCGGAGTCCTTCATTTGCACTGCTTCCTTGTAACATGAAGGCTCATTGCAATCAGTCAACATGACATAGTTCATAGATGGAACAAACCTATCAGGAGGTTGCGTGACACGTCCAGATCTACGCACAATAGGTGGCTCAGGCTCAGCCACAACCTGTGGCTCCAATCTATCCTGTCCTTGCTCCTCTTGAGCCCTGACATTTTGTCTTGCACGTGCAGGTCCATCTTCTTGGAAGAGAACTCTTCTAATCTCCTCAACCCTCTCTGGTTTAGAATGATATTTGGATTCATTAAAGTGAACATCATTGCTGCGGACAACCTTTCTGGATTCGGGATCCCAAAGTCTGCACCCCATCTCACCAGAATTAACATAGCCTAGAAAGATGCACTTTCTACTCTTTGGCTCAAGTTTGTTCCTAAATTCCTTTGGAACGTGAGTATATGCCTCACAGCCAAAGACTTTGAGATGCTTGTATGAGGGCATTTTGCCTGACCATACCATCTCTGGCACTGAATCCTTGTGCAAAACCTTGCTAGGAGATCTATTTACAAGATGAACAGCTGTTGATACAGCTTCAGCCCAAAACCCATTTGGCAGCTGTGCATTAGACAACATACTTCTGACCTTCTCTTGTATGGTCCTATTCATCCTCTCAGCAACACCATTTTGAGGAGGATTGTAAGGAGCAACAAGTTCATGTTTTTTACCTTTTGACTCACAAAAGTCCTGAAAGGCCTTTGAAACATACTCTCCACCATTGTCAGTGCGTAAGCATTTAAGCTTCTTGCCACTCTGATTCTCCACAAGTGTCACAAACGTTTTGAAAACACTAAACGCTTCATCCTTGTGCTTGAGAAAGTAAACCCATACTTTCCTCGAGTAATCATCTATAAATGTCATAAAGTAAGAAGCTCCCCCTAGAGATACGTTAGGCATAGGTCCACACAAATCACTATGAACAAGTTCCAACTGTGTATCTCTTCTACTGATTCTATGCTTATGTGGCTGCTGTGTTTGCTTACCATACAGACAATGTTCACAGAATTCAAAATCATTAAATGAAAAGCCAGGCAAATAACCAGAACGAGACAAGATTTCCATTCCCTTCTTGGATATATGTCCTAACCGGCTATGCCACAAAGAAACGTTCGGCTGCTCGGTTACATTGATTACATTTTTAGAGACATTTGATACATAAATCATGTAAAGTCCTCCAGACTTTACTCCATGTGCTACTGTCATCAAACCCTTGGATATCTTCCACATGTTTTGTCCAAAAGTGGTGACGTAGCCAACATCATCAAGTAAACCTGTGCTGATCAAGCTCTTTGTAATTGCGGGAACATGTCTCACATTCTTCAGCGTGAAAGAAGAGCCATTCTAAAACTTCAATTGAACATCTCCAACACCTAAGATCTCACATGTCTGCCCATTGCCTAGCCAAACATGATCTTTAGTGGTCACATAAGAGGTAAACCACTCCTTGTTTGGAGACACATGAAGTGATGCCCCTGAATCTATAATCCAGTCACTCAGTGCATTTCCATCAGATGTTGTAAGAAGAGCTGAGTCCATTGTATTCTTCAAGAAGTAGATGTCTCCTGACACTAGACTGTCATCCTCTGCAACAGTGTTTGTCACACTTATTTCTTGAATCTTCACTGAGGACTTGTTCTTCTCACCATGGTCTTCAGCTTTCTCTTTGCCTTTTTCTGCTTTCCATTCTCTGCAGTCTCTTTTCATGTGACACTTCTTGCCACAATGGTAGCATTCTATGTCACTCTTGCCTTTAGCACTGTAGGACTTGCTACGAGACTGATTCCTTTTTCCACCTTTGTACTTTTCTTTGGTCCTTCCCCTGACAATTAAGGCTGTTCCTTTGCCTTTGTCCATTGTCTTTCTATTGGTTTCTTCAGTAAGCAGACTTCCTTCTACACCTGCTATGTTCAAACCATCTGGAGGTGCAGAATTACTCAAAGCTGTGTGAAAAGTGTCCCAACTTTCCAGCAATGTGATCAACAGGAACATAGCTCTAACAGGTTCATCAAACTTGACACCTTGAGCTGACAACTGATTGTAGATGGTGTTGAATTCATTCAGATGATTGGACATAGGTGTCCCTTCTTTCATCTTCAAGTCAACAAGCTTCTTAAGCCAATATACCTGTGAAGCTGCACTCTGCTTCTCATAAAGATCACTCAGCTTTAACCATGCTTGATAAGCCGACATCTCGTCTGCTACATTGAAGTAAACGCTTTCTGCCAAAGTCAGCATAATGGTAGAAAGTGCCAATTCATCCATTTCGCTCTATTCATCTTCGTCCATATCTTCTGGTTTTATCCCCTTGAGCTTTATAGGTTTTATCTACTTCTTTTGTACCAACACGTGCCAAATCTGCTTCTTCCACAATGGGAAATTGGTTCCATCTAGCTTCTTGATATTGTAAAGAGCAGTGTCCTGTGATCCCGCCATAGCTACGCTTCACAGTAGTTTACTTTCCTGTGAAAAATTTGGCAGAGTTTCCCCTGTAAACTGACCTCTGAACCAATATCAACCTGTCAAATGAACCAAGAAAGCTTTAGATTCTGCAGAAATTTCAGCAGAGTCTCCTTTGTAAAATGGCTATGGTGTACTCAAAAAACAGACCAAAAAACAGCTCAAAAAACCACTGTCTCTCTAACACTGTAAGCTATGGGTAAACTTGTCCTGCACATGTACTATCTCTGACTGTCCTGTAAGCATAGACTGCGACAATGCCTCAGCGGCAGTAAAGCAAAGATGCAATCCCAACTGTCTAACTCACAGTCAATACATCCTAGCTGCCTATCTAAGGGTGCTCGAGGGATCGCTCCAAGACCTGTATCACCGAAAGGATCTCAACATTCGAGAGTCCCCCAGCTCAATAAAACCTCACTCGACCCTCAACAAAGGCTGCAGTAAATCTGACAGTACATAGACTTCCCACAAAGTCATACATCCACAAATTTCCCACTATATGCTATAACCGCTGCGGCGGTTGTTTGCTGCGTGACTCACAGCCAGCAAACCCTCAACAGATATACATCATCTCTGACAATACATCCCATGTGGAAGTACCTGCAATGTCAGGATGAAATCTGGAATATCAAGCAGCAAACACAAGCTACCTGATGAACTAGTGAATGTCGCCTACAGTCTGTGTGTAGATGCGCCCGTGTCGTATGTGACACGCCTCCAGGAACTATGAGCCGTCCTTCGATGTGTAGACAACCACAAATCAACACTCTGGGAGTGCCGATATACTCAGCACCTGAAGTCGTAGGCCGAAACCCCAAATTTGTAGAGTCGGATCTGCACCCGCTGAGACCACGTAGTCGAAAATGACCTGCGCAGAACTTTGTCGAAGCTGAACGGTGGCCGAGATGACCTCAGAATGAAATTCTGAGAACACCAAGCCCTTTGGGCGATTCCACAAGATTTGGGGCCGTGTCTTCGCCTGTTGAATCTCACTCCAATCTGAGCAGGTGACTCTGGCTACCTACAAGTGCTGCCCCGAGCCTTGATCTGAGCTCTGATACCAGTTGAAGGAGTACGAGCGGAAGTGTGACGCGAGAGAGAGTGCGAGAAGAAGAGCACGACGATATGGTGAACTCGCTCTACTGTAATGTGTAGAGCATAGTGAGTTCTTATTAGGTTTTTACAAAATAATATGTGTACATACCTGGCGGCCCGCCCACTTACCTAGGCGACCACATTGGGCTTTATACCCCAACAATTGTGTGTGTGCAAAGTGTGATTAAGGGTTATGGCAAGCACTACATGCTTCAGTTACGTGGGGATATTGAGGATGCCAAATATGTTTATCAAGAGCTCCAACTCTTGGCTGACACATGTTTATTGTTTGAATATGGATCGACAGCGCTTTGCTGCTTGTGTATATCTACAACATAATGATAAATGTAAATTAGGCAAATGGCAGACTCACTCTCAACATCGAGTGTTTGTGAATAAGGGATGTACCTCGAAATAGTTATTTAAGCGCCTACACCATTCAAGGGCTTCTCAAACCATTAAGAGGATTATGTTTTGATCGGGCTCTTGGACAATCTCAAAATATGAGCTTGTTGATGCCATGGCACTTTGGGAATGTCTTTGCTCCTCTAGTTTTTGATGAAATTCCTCATGCACGCCAACTTTTTTTATCTACGATGAATTCAATTCTCTCACCCCAAGATACTCTAGCTTTGGAGGTGGATTTTATTGAAAATGAATTGGACTCAGCATTACTTGCTCTCAATCGATGGAGTTACCTTGGTTGGGATGTGCTCACTGTGGAATCTTTTATCTCCTTTTGGGAGCCATTAAAAGAGTCTTTACTCTACATGATGAATGTTGCATGGTCTAAATAGAATTTGATGTTATCTTGGAAAGAGGGCTTACTGAAATTGTTGCCCAAACAAGTGATTTGTGATTAGTTTTTTCATTTGCGAGTGATCACTCTTATGCCTGTTATATACAAAATCTTGGCTAAAATGATTGTACATCGCTCAGCTCAGTACGGCTTCATCGCTTGTTGCCATATCTTGGATAATTTGGCTAATGTATTGATTGGAATGGAATATGCTCTAACACAATCCGAGACCTTGGATTCGGTCCTAAGTTAGCCAATGATGTATATTTCTTGTATGCTCATAGTACGTTGTCGAGAAATTTGCGGTCTTGCCAGGAAAGCACCGGGCTTATGGCTGTGAGAGTTTGTGAGAGAACTCAACAAAAACTATATGAAGAAGTTAAACCATAGATGCCATGAAGACTAGGGTTTGGAAAGAAGTGCAATCAAAGAAGACTCACTCTTTCTCTCTTGCACTCACACACACAAAGAAAGAACGCAAAAGAGAATGTCAAAACAATACGAAGATGAAAACATCAAGGCTATGGTCATATCGTATCATGGGTAATATGAAAGGGTTAATGGATGAGTTAATGGCATTCAATCTTGGCTGACCAAATAGGCTACGAATTGTTCTTTGGAATTGTAGTTTTGTGCTTACCATAATATATATATTTTGTCTAGTGATTGGGATTAATTGTGTGTACAAATCCTCTTGGTTCATAGCAAGATAACTACGCTTACATCAAAAGAAAAATTATAGTCTATGAGAGGTAGTATGATGGGATCCGGTGATAGAAGTATTTCATTGAGTCTTTCAGGGCCGAAGAGAAACACTATACGTTGTTGAAAGTGTATTTTACGGCTAATCCATACGTTAATTCTAATAGATCGTACAGAGTGAAAGTGATAGAAATGATCATCATGTGGGTTATTCATCTAGGATAGTATGTGAGAAATGTAGATATGAGAGAAGTGAAGAGATGAGAAGTTTCCCTCCCAAGCCCTATTCTTGCCCGTAGGCAATAAGGATACTGCGGGGAGAGATGTACCTGTAGCAAAGAGAACCTAGAGAGGATGAATTACTAAGAATGAGAGAGATAGGTTTGGTTAAGGAGATGAGATTAGATACATATATATGTATATGTTGGATTAGAGATGAAAATGAAAACAACAAGAAATCAAGAAAACATCAATGTAGAACACATCTTACTTGAAACCCTTCGGCACCATTATTGATGGGAGAGAGAAGAAGAGTGGATAATTCCACTTTGATTGATACACCAAGTGCAAGACCTTCTTTGATTAGATTTGATCTTCCAAGGTTAGCTTGTTGCAAGAATGGCTAGTCTCCCTCTATGAGAAAGTGTAGGCTTGGGCTTATGTTAATGGCTAAGTACAATTAGGCATTACTATTCACTCCCTCGAGAATTCCTCTCATCAATGGCTTGAATGCTTGAGTTCCTTTTCAAGGAAGAAGAGGTCCCCTTTTATAGGTGAAGGGAACTCCCAAGGGTTTACACAAGAAGAGAGGAGCCAGTGTGAATAGGAATTGGAAAAGTTGGAAATGAGCTGTCTCTGCATGATGTAGGCAGACTAGGGTCCAGTATTTTGATCATATCTCCTCAACCGTGGCTCCAAATAAAAAAGTAAAAATATGGGCAGAAACTTCAGCTCATTAGCTACGATTTTCATTTGAAAATCATTTTCCAATTCGGATTGGAACCTTGTGTAAAAAATTCATCAAAATAGGGTCCATTTCTGGCAGCAAAAGTCTTCCCGTGGTCCCCTTAGCCTAGACTTTCATTTAATTCCAAAGGACACCTCATGCCATATGAAAGCATGACATTGCTCCTTGACAAAGTTTTGTAATCATGCTTGCAATAATGCATTAAAATAAGTGTATCTTTGAAATCATGCCACCTAGTGTCCCACTATGATATGATTCCCTCCTAGTAGCTATTTAAAAAGAAATATAAGAAAAATATAAAAAATACATAGAATATATATATATTGGAGTTTACCCTAGATATAGGATCTAGCTAGGGTGTGAGATGATAATGAGATAGTAGAAATAAAGAATCAATGCTTTTTGCCCCAAGTTAAAGAGGCGGAGCTATTGATGCTTTTCCCATAGTATTTTCTGATGGTATAGTAAGAATAGGTTACCCTTGAGAAAAATAATAGGATGAGATAGAAAGCTTATTATTATACTTAAATATGCATATGTACATTATAGGAAAGATAATTATGTATCTAAAAAATTACAAGATAACTCTTGTAGCATGCGTTCCCACTATGTACGTGTCACAGCACGACAACGTCTTCTCGCCTTCTCTTGGATGCTTTGTCAGGAAAGATTGCCCCCTTAGTGCCTTGTTGTATGCATTGCCACTCCACCCTTTTTGTTTCATTTGGATCACTTGGCTTCGCTTGGTCGTCTTCACGTGTTTCAATTACCTTCTGGAAATGCCTTTATTGAGCATCCTTATGCCGATGACTCATTGTTCATGCCTCACAATAACCAAGATGATGTGCAAGAGATTATGCAGGCATTGGATACATCTTGTGGTAGGCCTTGAGGCCAATTTTCAAAAGTCCGAACTTCTGCTTCTTAATGCACACGACTGACATCATCTTTTGTGGCTTGGAGATATTCTTGATCCACATGTGGTTGTCAGACACTTGGGTTATGCTATTGATTGGCAAGTAACCAATACTTAGCAAGTGGATTGGGTTATGCAACGCTTGAATATCAAACTGCATTATTGGAAACTGTCCACATGGTCGTTACATGTTCGGATTTCTATTTTCTAGAGCATCATGATGGCATATGTTTCGTTTTATTTGCCATTATTGCATTGGCCTTTTCCTCGCCTCACATTGCTTATGTATGACATTTTATGTCATTTGTGGAGCACTAAACTTGAAAGAAAGGGCTCTATTTGTTATCAATAGGGAAACTTTGCACTCCGAAGAGTTTTGGGGGGATTGAATATTTTGGGACCTTCGTTGCCATGCTTAAGCGAGTTATTGCCTACTCTTGCACAATAGTCTCGGCCATGGGCTATGATAGGGGTAAATCTCATAGTTTCACTAGAGGTAGAGGGAGAAACACCCCTGTTCGGCATATCTTAGACTTGTAGCTCATTGTGATATGCAGGTGATTTCAGGCCCTTGTGGGAGAAAGATCATTGCCATCCATACTTCTGCAGGAGATTGTATTTTTGTACATTGTTTATATCACAATGAGCTCCTCAATTGGTTTTTCCCTAAATCTATCTTTTGTGAATGTTTTAACTTCTTTTTGGTAATCATAACATGTTAGACAACGCCATGATTGGATGGACATATCATCAACCCATCAAGAATTTAGTTTACAACAATGACTTTTTGCGAGACAATGCTATTCCAGAATGCTTTTGTAAAGAATTTAATATCTTTTGTAAAGACTTTGGAGATCTTGGTAAGCATGTGTGCACATGTGATCTTAATATTATTAATAATCTTGCAATGTAAAAATTATTGGTAAGAGTTTGAACCACATTTCAATGTTTCTTAAAAACCGCTATTTTGCCATTTCAGCTTTACTTGGCTTCTTGACTGACTTGGTCAACATTCTTCAACTGGAGATAACACTCCTAATGGACTTAACCAATTTGGTTAAACCATAATTTTTTCACAAGATCTCTCTCATACCACAAAACTTTATATCTACTGATAGCACTTGGATTACTCCAGATTTAAGTTTGAAATTTCAAAAACTATCACAACAATGGTTTATTGTTGGTCTAGATAAACTAATTGTCCAACTTTTATGTGCAAAAACCTTGCTTGGTTGACTGCATAATCTAGACTTACTGAAGATGAGTTTTCACTACTTCACCTTTCTCCTAGTGATGCCACTACCCGTATCACTAAATATTGTTTAGATCTTGGCTATTCTATTGATTCCATCAAACTACCTGTGCTTTTTCCTACTTATAAACAACACAAACATAAATTCATATGGATTTTAAATGCCTCAAACATTGTCTTTACTAATATTACTAAGGACATCACTTCCTGCCGCCTGAATCTCATATTATCTGAATTTGAACTGGTATGTGCAAAAAAAGGTGTGTTTGGATTTTCTTAAAATCCATTATAACCCATACTGGATTGTAAAAAACTTCACAGAAGCTACGCTCAACCTCCCCAAAAAACATTTCTTGGGTTAAAACATTTTTTGAAAAAGATGAGCTAAAAAACTTCACAAAACCTAAGTTTTTTAGTGATGAATTTTTTCAGTGACACATCACTGAAAAACATTGCAGATCTTGGGTTAAAACATTTCTTGAAAAAGATGAGCTAAAATTGCATTTAATAATTCTAACTTGAAAGGTATCTCATTTATTTATCTTGTTAGTAAACCTAGATGGATTAGAAAAACCAACTCAACACATAATGTTCACTTCAATGAGCCTAAATTATGCAACCTTGTCTCATGGCTTCTTGAAAACTGCTCTGTATAGTCTAGGGGCATTTTCTACAATCAAAGCCTAGGTATTCCTATGGGTTTTTCTTGCTCCCCCCTCATGTAACCATACCTAGCCTACTTTGAATACAAATGGTTTCTTAATACCATGGGAAACTCAGAATCAAAACACCTTTATGTATATGGATGATATTCTTAGCCTTAATAATAGAAACTTTCACAATGAAATTACATCTATTCACCCAAATTTCCTCAAGGTTGAACCTACATTGGGAAAGGTTTTGATATCCTATTCTGGGTTCTTTTCTACCTCTATACAATTCTTAAACTTCTCAATTTTTCTACACAACCCCTACAATGGTAACTATGATCTCTGGTTCATTTGGAAAAGAGATAACCTTAAGATCTCTACTGTAGAATTGGTAAAGAAGAAAAGCAATCGGCCACCTAAGGCTTCTCTAAACTCCTGTATATGTCTACTTTACATGATAATGTACTCCTCTTCTAATAGCTTTACAACCTCGGAGGAAATTAAATGCCTTACTGACAAATATTGCCTTAATGGTTTCAATAGGAATGATTTAATCAATACCATCACAGGAACCATTTTTTGCCTTAATGGTTTCAATAGGACTGATTTAATCAAATGCCATCACAATAACCATTTTTTCTGGTAAATGGCCTAACTTAAGAATCAACCATTCTAATCTCATTACTTTAATAAAATGCAATAAGCCCATACTCAATGGGCCTACTTACGACTCATTGAGTATGGTGCATGGGATAGGGCGGGCACGCATGCACATGCACACGCGTGCATGCGCGCACGCACACACACACACACACACAACTGTTAATACAAGGATTAAACTCCTTCAGGATATAGGAGTGGCTTGTTGCCATGACCTCGGTATAATTAACTGGGGATTAGCCTCAATATCTTGTATTGACCTAGGAAATCTCTTTTAAGAAAAAGGGGGTTTGTATTTATGAGGTGAAATTTGTAATAAGAAATTTGTGGGTGGTTGCATAATATATTGTACCTAACAACAAGTGAGTTAAGGAAGATAATGAGTTTTTACGAGTCGTACAATGTCCTTAACTGTACAATGTGTCCTCATATGCTTGATGACGCGGTGGCTCCCTCCTGTGGCATGGGTCTACATCACATCTGTGTGTGTGTGTGTGTGTGTGTGTGTGTGTGTGTGTGTGTGTGTGTGTGTGTGTGTGTGTGTGTGTGTGTGGCGTTGTTGGTTCTTCCCCATCTTGAAGATAGACCCGCCTTGCTCTCTTGAAGACGCACCCACCTTGCTGCTATGAATGGAATGTGGCTACTAGCAACAAAGCCTATAAAAGGTGAGCTTCCATGCTCACTTAGTATTGGTACAGGTGTGCGTTTGTGGTGCGTGTGTGTACTAGTGAAAGGTTGTATGTACCTTAATATTGTGAGGATTTAACTCACAAGGGGGGGGGGGGCTTGTTGTTGGCTCTATGGAAAAAGGCAAAGACGAGCAAGCTATTGTGGAGCTAGCTTCTCTGACTCAATCTCAAGTGACTTTGTCTCCAATATGGACTACTATCCGAGCTGCTTGGTTGTGTTGTGATTCACCTTTGATTATATGGTAGTAGAACTCATGCATGTTCTTAACTATACTAAGCCGATGTATGACTGTTATGGGAATAGTTGGCTACTTCTTCTGACCCTTTGGTGAGGGTTACCTTCTCAACTACGGTTTTCAATGTTCCTTGACTTGAAGAGGGCGGACTTTTATATCTTCAGGCTCTTGATTTTAATACTTGTGTATAAAGACTGCATTGTACTATGAATGGGAATATACCACCTTTTCATTGACATAGTTTCTAGTGTCTTTTGTAATTTGAAAGGATTCTTTGGTGTATCAATACCAATATACCAGTACCAATATACTAGTACTACCAGTATACCAGTACTACCAGTATACCAATATACTAGTACTACCAGTACCAGTATTGCCAGTACTGGCCAATATGTACTGGCCAATACCAATACTGCCAGTTATACTAGTACTGCGAGTACCAATACTACTAGTACTAGTACTAGTACTAGCACTACAAATCTAAGACCAGTTTCAGTATGTCATTATGCAAATACCAGTATTGCAATATAGCAGTAGTACCAATATCGGTATAACAGGATAGCAGTCTAAAACTCATGCATGTTCCTGACTATGACTGTTATAGGAATGGTTGGCTACTTCATGGGCAAAGCTGCTCATGTAGCCAAATATAGTTGTGAATGATTGGTTGAGAATATGGTTAAAAATGGTTGTGGCCGAATATGGTTATGATTATGGTGGTGAAGGGTGTGAAATGTGCCCGAATATGGTTGTGCATGGTACCTTAAGGCCTGCCCATGTGGCCGAATATGGTTGCTATATCTGGATATGGCTGCCCTCATATGGCCAAGTTGGTGTGAATATGGTTAAGAAGGGTTGTGGCTGAATATGGTTGTGAAGTATGGTTGCCTATGATACCTTATGGATGCTCATATGGCCGAATATGGTGGCTTATTCCGTCTAGGAAGGTGTAGGAATTACTTACTAACATATTTTTATATTACAGGTGACTCCAAAGTATAGATTGATTGCACGTATGAGCACTGTCAATGACCCTGAAAAATAGCGGCAATTAATGCCAAACTCTATAAAGTCAAGAAACAGGTATATGTGGCCCACTTCGAGGCTAAATTGCCTCATAAAACTCGTCTCCATCCTTATCTCATGAGAGCTTGCAAAGAAAAAGGAGCTCCATATGTTTTTTTCCGTTGTAAATGAAACCATCTCTGAATATTTGAGTAGCTTCACCTTTCTTATTATTTATCTTTGAAAGCAATTTAGTTGGGTGACATCTATAACATGTGGGATACCCATGCATCACATCCATACGTTGCCAATGCTAACTAAAAGTTGTGTTGTTTCCATGGGTATAGGTGAGGGTTACCTTCTCAACTATGGTTTTCAAAGTTCCTTGGCTTGAAGATTGAGGACTATTATATCTTCTGGCCCTTGATTTCAACACTTGTTTATAAAGATTGTTAGGTACTATGAATGGGAATTATACCACCTTTTCATTGACATAGTTTCTAGTGTCTTTTGTAATTTGAAAGGATTCTTTGGTGTATATGTTATATTGTAATTGGAACAGACACACTCACACACTCACACACACAAAATTTTGTAGCTATTCGATAATGGCTATTGCTTGAAATTATAAAGTTCTTATTGAAACTTTCACTTCAAAAGTATCAGTTATGAAAGACCCTTCTTCAAATCTCTAATCCCTAACTAGTAATATGTTATATAAACATCAAAACCCACACACCCCACCCCCAACACAACCACCCCCCCCCCCCCCCCCTCGCCCCTTGTTTCCACTCAATAAGATGCACCATATGTGAAAAATTGGTTGTATGCTTTCTCGATACAGTATCCGACCCGGTTACTTTGTTAACTCTTATCCTATGGGCACAATCCCTACAAGCCTTTGCAAAAAATTGGTGAAGGTTTTTTACCTTTCACTTGCTCTGTGTATCATCTGGCTGTCTTGGGCCCTCATCCGAATGTGGAATCTCATCTTGTGGGATTCCTGCCACTCAGGACTGATGGTGCTTTCCCCCTTAACCAATATAAATAAGAGGTGAGGGATGCTTTCCCCTCACTTAGCCTTGGCATTTTCTTTGTGTGTTTTGGAAATAAAGTTGAGCGAGTGTGGGTGATTGCTCTGTGGTCTATACCTTGACTTCCTGTTCATATTGACGCTATGGAATTAGTGGAGAAAAACCCTCCATCACAAGTTCGTGCCACACATATTCTGAAAATTAAAGTTGTCCACTTTTTTCTGAAAACGTTCTGCATAATTTAAACAAAACACACAGTAGAATGTTGCTATCGTCTGGTGTATAAAAGCCTTTTTTTTAAAATACACTATGGATGATTTGTCGATTGCATGTTTTGTTTAAGGTTTTTTTTTTTTTTTTGGGGGGGGGGGGGAGTGATTGAAAAATTGTGGCTCCTTCCTCGATATTTGATTCAAAATTAGTAGCTTTTTTTGGTGAAATTTTAGCTATCATGATTGGTCACTGAGCATTCAGATTTTGACATTTCTAAATGGCTTAAATTATTTGCTATTTTGATCACCTTACTGGTGGGCAAGCAACTAGACATTGTTTCTTGTAAAAACACACCTTTGTGAATATGCTGGCTTGATCCTGACCTATGTGGTATGAGTTACTCATCTGGTTTTTAAATAATACCGCCTCTGTTTACTTGAGAAGAGAAAAAGAGAAGAGAGGGCTTGGTTTCCCTGTACTTGTATAGATACCCGAGAACACTTAACCACCTTACTTTTTTGCATTATTCATAATTTCTTGTATCAAAAAAATTATCTTGAATAAAGGAATGAGTAAATGCCTACCTTTTCCACACTATACATGACTATTATTAGTTTTTAGATCGCCTAAACTGTTGTCCATGTACTAGATGCATTGTTTAAAACACTCCATTTTACTGTCCCAATCCTAACACTTGTGCCACTCGGCATCATACTAAACGATTTTTTTTTTTAAATCACTCGCATATTACGTATTCATTAAAGCTAGAGCACTTAATCATGTTGCTTGGTGGGTTTGCATTATGATACAAGAATATTTTTTTACCATTACCTACTTGCCTAACTACATCTAGTATAATTTTATACTAAGGGATAGATTAGTGCTAACTTATGCCATACTTTGACTATTACTCGAGTGTTTTTTGGATTCATACTACTTTAAGTGGATTTTTAATGCCATAGTCTCTCTGTTACGAATGCAAATTTATGATAGATATTTTGGACCAATTTGTTACCCTGACAGATTTAAAAGATGATAAAAATTAATTAAAAACATCTCACCTCAAGCCTCTATGGGACAATGATTTTGGTAAGAGTTGAATCAAAAGGGGTAATGATCTTCTAATCAAAATTTATACTATTTAAATAAATATAAATTCTTTTCTAAAAATAGGAGTCCTTTACTATATTTATTTATAACCTATGATCTCATGGAAATTGAAGGATGATGACCTCCAGTTCAAGAAAAAGATTCATAAAAAAGATTGAGAATAATGAAATCCTCTTAGAAAAATCAAGTGACAATAAAACAATATTGGTTGGTAGGTTTAAGGTAAAAAGATTTTTAAGTAGGACATGGATGAAAACTGATAGGTTCTTTGACACATGTTATATGTATTCAAGGCTAACAAATATGTTAACTTGTTTATATGGATGCAGGTGAGGACTCTATCTTTACTTAGGGTCTTTTTGGCTTAAAGCTGTTGTCTGCCATTGGAGCACCTAAGCCCTTTCTACTCTAGATATCACTACTCGTAACTATCTAGTGTACAAAAACATTAGAGTGATACTTCATTCTCATTGTAAAGTGCAAATATGAATCAAAGACTGAGTTGTTTTTGCGCTTCTCTCTTCCTTTTTCTAAAGCTGACTGTCTTTTGAACTAATATGTTCTATTGTGTATTTCTAAAGCCATTTGTCTTTTGAACTGCTATGTTCTATTGTGTATAAGTATTAATATAAAACAACAACACACACACACATATTTTATTACCTAAGGAGCATTAGCTTAATTTGACACCTTTAGCTTCACCACATTAGGTGGTCATTGTAGGAATTAACCCTTCTGGGGAAAAGGGTTTTTTTTTAACAAAGCAGGGCAGTTTTACTGCCTATGGTATTACTTGCCGTGAAGGCACCTTGTATAGCTCTCTCATTCTAACTACTAGCGGCCTTACTGTATCTATGGGGATCTCTCCATTCATGGCGCTCTTCTCATCACACCGACCAGACGACCGTCCTCCTTCCCCTATTTAAAGAGGTGAGGGCGCATCTGTGCCCCTCACTTAGCTTTTGGTTGATTATTTTGCTTACACTAAGTACAAATTGAGTAGATGTGTTACTTTGAAGTATGGAGCTTGCAACACAAGTGTCTTAGGATGGCTTCTCCACATATTTTTTGCAGCCTAAGGATTAAAAAAGAGGGGGGTGCTAATGAAATGTGTTTCTTTATGATGTAGCCTGGTTTGATATGGTAGTTCTTAATATGGTTTTTTCTCTACATTAACGGCTCCTAGTTGGGAACCTGGTTGGTGGGCTAGGAGTATATGAGATGGCATGGATGGTTTTACCTTTCTACGTTTAACTAATCTAACCATACTGGGCTATGTTGTTATTTACCACATGGTTAGCAAACAAGGCCGTGATTGACAACAACATGCTGTTGTAGTCTATGATACGCAGTGGTTTTCTTGCACTTTCTACTGGTCTTTTACAGGTCGCACAATATCAGTAATGTCAAAATGGATGTTTGCCTGAAATGCTTAATGGTATGGGTTTGGTTATATACAAAAAACAATGGGGTGGGGGGTGTTTTGAGTGGTTACCCTTGCTGCTTAACTTGGCTAGGCAGTACTCTGTCAAGGATTCTCGGACATACTATTGGTGCTTACTAATCATCAAAATGCTTGGTACCATCGCTTTTTCATGTGTTAGTGATCATAGTCATGAGAAGCCTTGATGGGCCTTATGTTTTGGTGGAATATGGGAACACAAAAAGGGTGGGATTCTTTGACTCTTTCAAAAAATATTACAAATCCCTAGAAAATGGTTATCTACTGATAACTCCTGGGTAACACCGTAACTTGCTCTTGATTTTCAAAAGATATCTAATAATTGTTTCATAGTTGGGCTATACAAAAACCCTAATTTCCCCACTCTTATATGTAAAAACCTTGCTTGGATTGCTCCCCGTGATCGGGTTTCTAGGCATGAATTCGTGAGAATTAACTCTTCCATTCAGACTGTCACCCAATAATATCTCAAGATACTTGGAGGATTTAGGCTACATTATATAAGACACAAAACTACCAATACCTTTTCCCACCTATAAGATACAAAAACACAAATTCAGATGGATATCTGACGCTTCTAATTGTATCTTTACTAATATCACCAAGGATATCACGCTATGCCTTTACCTAATACTAGCTGAGTTTGAACTTATTTGTGCCTCTAAGCAGAAGATTTGCCATGACTTCCTTCAAATAAAGTACAACCCCTTCCGGATTACAAAAAATTCCATTGAAGTCTCTTTTAACCTCCCTAAATATATACCTTTCATATTTTTTCTGCTGATATCACACAATGTTATGAAAACATTTCCCTAGATGGGGAACTAAAATGTTTTGTCCAAGGTAATTAGAATGGATTTCTCCAATGCAATTAGGAAGAATATTTTTTATATTTCACTTTCCAAAAAACCAAAGTGGATAAAGAAAACACACTTTATACACCCCCTACACTTCAATGAAGAGAAACTCTGTCGTACATTTCATGGTTTCTTGATAACTGTACTATCATTTCCGGAGGTCATTGTTTTAAACAATACCTAGGCATCCCCATGGGTTTCTCCTGTTCTCCACTTATGTGTAATACCTACCTAGCCTTCTTGAATACAAATGGTTTCTTAAAACCATGGAATGTAGGAATAATAATCTCTCACTTTTTAGACATACTTACAGGTACATGGATGACATACTTAGCATCAACAACAAGGATTTTCTCAAGGAAATCTTCCTTATATATCCTCACTATGTAAAAATTGAACCTACATCCTTACATAGGTTTTTTTACTCTCGATGGGCCTTTTTTCACCTTGGTTCAGTTCCTTAACCGTTCTATCTCCCTTCACACTCCTTATGTTGGTGGATACGACCTAAGGTTTGTGTGGAAAAGGGATGTACTTAAACTACCTCCTTTGGAATTCATTAAGAGAAATAGTAATAGACCACACAAAGCAACACTTAGCACTTGTATCAGCCTACTCTATCTAATCATTTACTCTTCCTCCAACTATCTCCTTGCCTGGGAGGACATTAAACTACTAATAAATAAGTATTTTCGTAACGGGTTCAGTAGAAACCAAATTGTCCATAAAATTATACAATCACTTACTCATCATAACTGGTCTGGGTTACATTTTAAACATGAAAATATCATTCCTTTAATAAGGTAGTAGGCCCATTCACAATGGGACTACTATCTACCCATTGTATTTGGTGCCTGGGACAGGGCGGGTACACACACACACACACATTTTATTACCTAAGGACCATTAGATTAATTTGATACCTTTAGCTTCATCACATTAGGTGGTCACTGTAGGAATTAACCCTTCTGGGGAAAAGGGGTTTTTACAAAGCAGGGCAGTGT
>NC_140931.1:98384140-98461640 GCF_014529385.1 Adiantum capillus-veneris | reverse complement strand
ATCTCCTTGTGAGGAGAAAACACTCTCCAAAGAGCTCACAAACACTCATAGTTCTCAAGCACATCAATGCATAAAATCTTTTGCAGTATTATAACTACATTGTGCTCTACAATCGTCCTAGTGATGCAAGTCTCAACTGCCAAAAGTATATGGAACATGTAACCAGTGAATACATGTAAACTATATGATGTAGACTCACGATCAAAATATTTGTTGATTAAAAAATGCATATTATAAGTTTATCACTACGAGCATACACAAATCTCACTCTTGCAAGAGTATGTACAAGAACACCAATCCGTGTCCAAAAACAACCATATGCCCATCAAACTGGGAGCAAAGTTTACCATAAGAAGAGAGAATCAACATCTCAATCCAATGACCACAAATGCATTAAAAAAATGTACAGAAATCAAGCCAAAACTATGGCGAGAAATCTCGAGAAAATTGGATAGAGTATCCCCTGCAAAATGAACAAAATCTCAACGCAAACTCTCAAACCATACACCGCATCCAAGATGCCAAAGTGGGAGATGATCTTGACCACTAAAAATTGACCAAAAATCTATCAACCAAAAGTATAGAAAAGTGGGAGTAAACCTCGGCCACTGTAGTCCTTGAAATCAAACTCCAAACCATAAACCATAACACTACTCAATGCCAAAGAGTAATGCCAAAATGGCTTCACAATGTGCATACAATGGCAATCCACATTCAACATACATCCACGGACTATCCACACATAAACAAGCGCCAAAAGAGGTGCAATTTAGAAAACCAATCAATGCAAAAAACAATCCTCTCAATAGAGCTCACTAACACTAAAAAGTTCTCTCACCACAATGGATATACAATGAGCATCAAGCATGCACCATAACCATATGTAAATCCATCCGCAAAGAACATAAACCAAAGCACAAAATCGCTACCAAAGTGTCTGTGAAAACTTGTAAAAGAAGCAGCACTTGTAGTGCTAATTCTGACAACTTTGCCTCGACCAAAAATGGGTATTCGTTAGTCAAATCTACTCGCTTATTCTTTACCCAAATATACCAAAAACCTCAAACATCAAGCTTTGCATAAGCTAAAATTGAATCTTCAACCTAAGAATTTATGCACCTAAATTTTAGCATATGTTGTGCTTTTGAAAAGTGCATCAAACTCACACATTAGATAAATGTGAGGTCCCCAACCCCGAGAAGATTGGGGCGACTTGATAGATGACCTTCCTTTATTCTCCTTTTCCATTGACGACACCCTACTCCATTTCCACAAAGTAGAGATACAAGCAACAAAAGAGAGGAAGTCCTCTATCCATCGTTTTTGTGGTTATAAGGGTCATACACCACAAGCCAATCGCCACAATCCAGGTCGATAGATCTAGGATTCTAATGAAAGCTGCTTCCTAATCTAAAGATAAAATCCCATTGACATATCTAGAATCCATGAACAACGCCTTTTTCCCTTTAAGAGGCACGGCCGCCATCCATAAACCATAAATATGACATGAGACTTAGTCTAAACCAAATAGTAATCTAGTGAAAAGTACCTGACTAATCGGGTACATAGCTTTTAAGGGCACATATATATATAACATCTCGACTCTTGGTACAATGAGTCTCTAATTTCACTTCTCTCAATAAGAGGGAGTGGAGAGTTTCTCGACTAATCGAGACAACCCATCCTTGACTGGCAACCTAAGCCAGTCCCCACTTTCCACTCCACACTGACACTTTTTATCTTGTTTTCTAATTAAAACAGTATTCCTTAATTAATTACAACACAGATTCTTTTATACAGCCCTTCAAACAATACTAAAACAATTCAAACAAGGCCTAATGAAGACATCCCTATAATTCAACAAAAATAACTTTTTCAATTTCTCATGAGTTGCCACTACCCGCGGACTTCCTCTGTCTAACCAACAGAGCCTTTGCAAAGGATTTATTCGCTAATTGCGAATTGCGCAACCTCCCATCTTGCTAACTGTGAGGCATCGTGCTACCCACGAGGTACCTTGCTAACCGCTAGGCATCCCCCTACCCGCGAGGTATCCCGCTAACTGCGAGGCATCTTGCTAACCGCCAGGCATCCCGCTACTCGCGAGGCTTCCTGCTAACCGCAAGGCATCTTGCTAGCCGCGAGGAACAAAAGAGAGCCGATAATCTCAGCTTAATCTCCGCTAACCGCGGAATCATCTCGCTACACGCGAGGAACAAAAGATATTCTTCCAAAAATTCTTCTCTTTAAATGATTCTTCAAACATAATCAACCAACTCTTTATATCACCAGTATCAACTTATCAAACAGCGACAATTTATCAAGCAATAAATATTTAACAAACAGTTGTTTCACTAATCTATAAAAACATATGCTTGTTTCTTGTGATTCAACAATCACGTTTCCGGTCGGTTTAAGGTAAGGTCTAAGTTCGTCTTACCGGTCAACATGAATACCATGCAGAATTATAAATTTGTCTTATCGGATTTGGAGCACGTATGGCTAACTCTTGTTCTAGAGGTTGAATGGCTTCGACTTCTTCTTTGGTTGATGCTTCCGCATGATATACGTTCGGAGTAGACACCTTTCTTCCCACCTTCATTGGTGGTGCAACGGCATGGGCGTCCTTAGAACTTTGTGTTACACACTTCAGAGCCATAGCTTCGGAATAGAGAAAAGAAAAGTACGTTGTTGGAGAGAGAGAGAGAGAGAGAGAGAGAGAGAGAGAGAGAGAGAGAGAGAGAGAGAGAGAGAGAGAGAGAGAGAGTTCACAAAGAGACTGCACATTGACGATTGGAGATGGAGATGGCTTGAAGGTGAGAGGTTGAGGGAGAGAGGCTTCCTCCGGCGCGTTGTTGCAAGAGAGCTTCCGCTTTTGTAGATGTGTGTGTTCAAAGTGAGAGGAGAATTGTCCTTTATATAGGCCCTAGGGGGGTGCTAAGAATACTGAAAGGTTTCAAGAATAGGAGAAGGAAAAGCTCGCACGTCGTCGCGGCTCTATTTTTTTTGGTGATGTTCGCGAATCTTATGCGCGATTTCAAAAAGCTCTATACTTACAAGTTCCCATTCTATCTTGACAGAGAGAAAGGAAGAAGTATCCTAATTTTGACTCACCTCTCTTTCTTTCTGTTGACCGCTGGGTCAACAACACAACATAACTCAAGTTTCATACCAAAGTCTTATCTTTTGCGAGTTATGAAATGCTGCGGATTATGGCTATAAACGTCATTTGTAATGAGTAGTTATTCTAGTTTCATTAGCTGGGGTGCAATGGCACTTCCAGATTGTAAATACAAAGCCATTTGACCCTTTCAACCCCATTTTTGGTTAAACCTAAGGTAGCCTTAGTATATAAGGTACCTAGGTCATTTTGTAAAGAGGACTTTAATCATAATCAAACTTAGCGCTGCCGTCTACTGTGTGTGAGAGAGAAAGAGAGTGAGTGTGAGCTTCATCCTCCCGCTATGCCCGGCTCGCTCAACACATTGGAGATCCGACTGCACCATTGCGGTAGGCTCGAGGAGAGCTACGCGACAACGCCAAGCATTCCACGCGAGACGAAGCGCACACGCTGACGCATCTATGAGCTATTTGTGGCCGTAAGTGTATCAAACGATGTCTGTTTTCTGCGTGCTGGTAGTCTATAGAATCGTGGCGACATAAGCTACGCATAGGTACTCATAAATTTCAGTTTCGGGCACTTTCAAAATTCAGCTCTGTCATCCTACGCGTTTTCCGCAGACGGGTTTAGAGTGAGGGTTTTGAGTGTAGAAGCTTAGGGACAGGTGTATCCTAGTGAGGAAATGGTGTTCCTTAAGTTTCGTACGAATCTGACATGATTAGGTGAGTTACCTTTCGTATGTGTGTATGTGGCTAGGTGGTGTAGTTGAGAGCAGTGAGGTTCTTGATTGGGGTTTAGTTGGCCTTCTTGAGTGTTGTATGTGTAGGATGGTCTCAGCCTGACAAGCTTAAGAGATTTCCTCCGTGTGCCTATCGTGTCATCTGTGTCCTCGATTGACATTATGTTGATCTAGGTAGTGTTTGCATGCACTTCATGGGTGTGTGAGTCTCCCCCGTCCAACATTGGCGCCGCTGCCGGGGACACAAGGACCTAAGTAAGTTTCCTACTAACACTCGTGTGATGGTTGCTTGATTTAGTTTCGGCTAAAGAAAGCATTTTTCTTAAGTGGATCCGGAAGAGGATATTCCGCGATCAAGTGGATAGCCAGGAAGCGTGTGTCTTGCCAAGGGTCTGCGACTAGATAGGTTTAGTTAGGATATGTGGATTAGAGTAGTTGTTGGTGGTCGAGTGATTTGTGAGGTGATAAAAGCGTTTACTAGTCCGTGTGTGGCAGAGAAGTGTTTTTCTACTCATAGATGCAAAACCCCATATGGTTTGTAGGAGTAGCTTTAGGTAAGTGATTCGATTATGATCTAGAGCTATTCATCATTGAATTATTTGCTAAAGTGCTTGATTGCATTTGAAATCATGGAAAAGTGTGCTTTTGAGGGTAAAAATGCATTAAACAAGCTTTTGTGGATATTTTTGTATGACTGACTGATGTTGTGCATAAAAAAGAGCATTTGCAAGGGTTCTGTGAAGAAAACCTGCAATTCTGTGAACATAGACATCCTACGCGTAGGATGTCTCAAGGGGGTTCTGGAGACCAAATTTGAAAATTTTGACTACACCAGTGGGTTCAGAGGGTAGGTTTTACCCTAGCAACATAGTGACTTGGGTGTTTTTCCCTATTTTTGTTGACCAAAAGCCAAAAGGCGGAGTCAGAAAACGTAAAATTTATGCAAAGGCTTAAATTGAGTGATTTTTGCATGTTTTTGCAATTGTGAAGCATACTTGCACTTGCTGAGAGCATAAGGAAGCCTCAAGGACACTTCAGTTTGAAAAAATCAGCAGTAGACATCCTACGCGTAGGATGTCTACAGGGTGATCTGTGCACTTTTTGGAAAATCTGAGGTGACCAATGTGTTCAGAAGGTAGGTTTTATCCTATTTTCACCTAGAAAGTGGAAATTTGACCAAATTTTGACAGATCAAAGCCAAAAGACGAGAATTGCCAGACATCCTACCCAAATTGTGCCCAAGGCATAATTTTTTAGACCAAACCATAGGATGACTCCATAGGCATGTTCTAAATGATGTTTTGAGTGCATGTGAGAGTTTTAAGCTCATTTGGGTGAGAAAATTGGGTTCAAAGCGGACTTTAGCACTTCTGACTGACAAAAAGCAAGAACAGCTAAAATTTGGGACTTTTGAAATCCAAACCAAAATCTAAGCATACCACTGGGTTACTGACATCAAGGGGAAGCTGTGGGACAAGTCTGGGGTCAAACAGACCAAAAAGACATCCTACGCGTAGGATGTCATATGTGTGATTTTGCACTCCAAACTTAATTTTGAGCATAACACTGTGATCAGCACCTTAAGGAGAGTCTGTGGTTCAAATTTGGGGTAATTATGAGCAGTTAGACATCCTACGCGTAGGATGTCTAAGGCATAATTCTGAAACCAAAATTTTACTTTGACCATACCATGCTGTCATATAGCCTTAGGCAAGCCTCCTAGTCAATTTTGGTCCAAATTGGAGTTGATTTGACTTAGGAATTCATCAGAACAGACATCAGGCTTTTGAAACAGATTCTTGATCATTTGACCAGCCTATAGGTGTCAGAATCAAAAAGTAAAAATTGTTGTGAGTTTAGCACATCAAGGGGAAGCTACAGTGCAAGTTTGGACAAAATCTGAGCAGTTAGACATCCTACGCATAGTATGTCTCAAGCTTGATATAGGACTCCAAACCAACGTATGAGCACACCACTATGATCACCACATCAAGGAGAAGCTGGGGTGAAAATTTCAAGTCATTCTGAGCAAAAAGACATCCTACGTGTAGGATGTCTTAAGGCCATTTTTAGGTCCAAATGAAATTCTGAGCATATCATTGTGTTGCTGGACTTAAGGGGAGTCTCTGGACGAAATTTAGTTAAATTCTGAGCAAAAAGACATCCTGCGCGTAGGATGTCTCCAGGCCAGTTTTAGGGTCCAACTGTACTTTTGACCATACAGAAGTGTTCAGAGTGTCACAGAGATCCCAAATATTTTTTCAAAATTGAATTTGGACTCATTTTGACCAGTCCAAACTGCATTTCACTGTTTTGGCCATAACTTTCACAAACGGTATCGGATCGGAAAAGTTTTTATATCAAAATGTAGCCTGAGAGCGGCTCTACAGATCTTAGAGTAAAACTTGAACTAAATGGATGTCGACGGCAACCATTCAGTTCAATTTTGAAAAAAAAACATCGTTTAAGGCCTCAAAATTCATCCGCAAGTTAGGGGTGTCTAAAAGCGACAATTTGCAAGAATTGTGACGAAACGGTTGCGGTTTTGGACATAGTTTCGACTTTTCCCTAACCAAAGAACTTGAACACAGTGGACTAAGTCTACTTGAACCAAGCAAAAGCTCTTAAGCCCAGAAATCATGTCTACCCTAGATTCAAACGCAACTTACACAAGCTTGGAGAGCCCGACGATAGAGGAATATCCTCCCACAATGGATCTTCAAAACTTGCAATTGATAAAGACCCATCGTGTTGAGAGAGTTTGGATGATTGGTCATGAGATTGAAGTACTATATAGATACATTGACGACAATGAGATCAATCTTTATAGGTGCTCAGATCCATACCTAGAAGAGATAACGGATTACAAGCTCTTATATGTCTACACATACGGAGTCGACTGTCAATGGAGATCTATAGTTGTCGACAAGTATGGACGAGAATACAGAGTTGTAGAAAGCACAAATCCACACACTGTTCTAGAAAGAGGAGGATATTTGGTCAATGAAGGACCACAAATGCCTCCACCAAACACGAGAATACCTATAGGAATTCCAAGAAGAGAGCCACCAGGATTCCCTTCAAGAGCGATAACGAGAGAAGGATTGGGAGAGTCTCTGGTTAGACTTGTAGACAATCGACGAGTTAGACTTGGACTATCCCAAGTCCAGAAATGGGTAAACAGAAAATACTCCGGAGATTAAGATCCGAGAGATCACGTAGCGGCTTTTAGAAGAGTGATTAGAACAGAGGAAGTTTCAGATTTTGCGACACAGTTTGCGGGATTTGGATTGACTCTAGAAGATGATGCAGCTACATGGTTCGACTCGGTGGAAAAATGGGATTTTGAGACCCTAGATGAGCTGTTTGAGGAGTTTATTGAAGAATTCTCTCCAAAAGGCATTGCTCACAACACGGTCTCGCAAATCCATAGATTCCAACAGAAAGAGGATGAATCAATACGCAAAGCATCATTACGGCTCAAGAGATATGTTAAGCTTTGTCCGAGAGAGGAATTACCTACACAAGCACGACTGATGCTGATCTTTATCCAGGGAATGAGAGATGCGGGCCTTCAGAAGGATCTGCATATGATAAGGAGAATGACGCTAAACGAGTTGATCAAAGAAGCTCTTTATCTAGTGGATAACTGTGAGGCATACAAAGAAAAGGACTTAAAGAGTCAAGGAGATGACACATCCTCTCAGCACAGTGTTTCACAGATAAGTGAGTCCATTGCCAAGCCAACGGCACCTATTGATCAAGAAAAGCTTATCGACGACTTGGTCAAAAGGTTGATTCCTCTTGTAAGGTCTGATTCGGGAGAACCGAAGTGGTGTGAAATTGAGAGAAAATGGACGAACCATACGGGGGAAGAGTGCTATTATAGCATGGAAAATGCTAGGGAGAGGTATGTACAACCTGTTCCAGAAGCACCTACTCCACCTAAACACATTACGGGGAATGCGCCAGGACCATTAGGAGTTTTAAGGCCACAACTTGTCTTAGGACAACAACCTCCACTGCCAGGTGCTAGAATGCCGGTAGACATGAGATACATGCCAATGATGAAAGCATCAAATAAACCAACGCCAGTACCAGCTACAATGTGGTATAGCAACCAAAGTGAGTACTACCCTTCGGAGCAACAAAATGTGAGAAAAACAGGGAGTGATGAGGCCGGTACAACCTCCACCTCATGGGTTTCAGTCGAAAGAAAGAAGGTATGAAATGTACGAAAGGACATTGCGATTCATTGCAAATAGTGGCTTATCTAGGTCAAAGCTTGCTTATAGACAAGAGGAAATTCTAAAAGAATCTCCTCAACCAGAGACAGATTGCCACAAAAGTCGTGACAACCACTTGGTCAAACAATGTCCTCATATGGAGATCACTGAAGTAAATGCCTATTGTCTTGAGTGTGGCATCACTCACTTGATCCCCGATTGCACAAAAAACCAAACCAAATCAGGAAAAGCACGACAAATGTATCAGGGATTGTTCAGCTCCCTAGTAGCTCAGAAAATGAAAATGTCGTACCAGTTCAAGTGGTTACGAGAGCACAAGCTCAAAAGAAAGTTGATGAGAATCCAGAGACAAAGAACACGGAAAGTGACATGAGTCCAAAGACAGATGATGGACCAAAGACAGACGTGCCTAGTCAGAAAACCAAGAGCAAACGAAATAGTTGGAAAGCTAGAAAGACTAGGATGAAAGCACGCAGGGAACGAGAGCAAAAATCCCTAGCTGAGAAGCTTACCGAAGCTGAAAAGAAGATAAAACAACATGAGGAAAAGGAGGCACCTTCTCTTACACAGATGATCAAACCTCTAGAAGAACCATCCACGGATGAGAAATTGAGAAGTGCTAGTTCAGGAGGATCTGTGTTGGCAGAGAAGGTTAATGAGACATTAGATGCCCTCTTGAAAGCCTATGATGCGAGGCTCAAAAACAACCAAACCCAAGAACAGAGGTGGATGACATATCCCTATACGGAACTAGAAAATCAAAGGTTTGAAATGTGCCATAAAATGATTCAAACAGCCCAAGCTTTACTAGAGCCACCAGTTGCAAAACCTGAGGATGTGATCCGTGACATGCCTACACAAGTAATTCCACCAAACCAGGAACTAAAAGAGCCAGATACTAGTCATAAGCACAGACCAAACCTCAAAGACCCAGCATTAGAACCAAGGATAGTACTGAATACCACGGATAACTCTTCCGAGGGATTTCACCAAGCTATACCTGAGGATTGTAAAGAGATAGATGGTCTTGAAGAATTGTGGAAACAAGTCAGAGAGGCCAATGAAGCCGATGACCTAAGAAGGCTAGTAGACAAGACTGGTGATGAACGAGGAGTGTTTCTACCACCAATAGAGGAATTTGAGACTGGATCTCAAATGAATCTAGACGTGCAATCGTGTTGGGGCGACAAAGGATCTGTACAATCTATGGATAGTCAACCCCATTCACTAAGAACACTGCCGTCCTACATGGGAGATTACGAGACCAAATCAAATGTGGTTGCAGTCCCATCACAGAGACTGTCTCCCAACAAGGCCATCGATTCAAAGGGGCTAGTAGATATTCCATCTACCCCAGTCACCTGTACAATAATGTTAGCCGAGTTGCTCAGAATAAGACCAAATATGTGGGCTAATGTGGGTAAATGTCTAGAGAAAGTTTGTGTAAAAACCCCAATGACTCGAATGGAGGAAGGCATCAAAGAGCTTGAAATGCCTCAACTAAATACTAGGCCAGTGCCATTAAACAAGGTAGGCGAGTATTACGAGGGAGAAGATGGAAACACCACCCTTCCTGTGGAATTCAATGGTGTAAAAACCATGGAAATCCTTGACAGTGGAGCTGGTGTGGCCATTGCAACCAAAGAGGTTTGGACAAAATGGGGAAAACCTGCCTTGATATCCACACGAATGACCCTGTAACTTGCAGACGGACAAAAGGAAAAGCCCATAGGACTGCTAGAAAAAGTACTTGTTACTTCTTGTGGCATTGAATATGAACACACTTTTGCTGTTGTTGACTTTGGCAAGAAGAACAACTATGACATCATTCTGGGAAGACCATTCATGCGACAATTGAAAATGGTCCAAGATTGGGGTTATGACCATATATACCTGAGACATATGGAAACCATAACAAAGATAAACTTGAGGGACCATAGCTATAGGGATGTGACGAGAACACCGGTAGAGGAGTTTGATTCCGCCACAGTAGTAGGATCAGAACTTCCAGCTTGGTTGGGTAAGCCTAAAGAACTGTGGATGTGTGGAGCTTCACAATGTGGTAGCTTGAAACATGAGGAATGTATCCTAGAGCGAGTTATAGAGGATATGGACTATATCCCAGAACCATTTCCTGAAGAAGAGTTAGAGCCTTTTGGATGGGAACACATCTTGGCTACTCTGGACGTGTGCGCCGTGGAGGATGCTCCCACAACAAAGTTTTGTGATGAAAATGGCTATGATGTCGTTCCTTTTTTTGCAGTGAGTGTAATCCAGGAAAATGAAGAGAACCAGACATCAAAAAGCTCTCAAAATAAGGATCAAACAAAGAAATGTGGAGAATCAAAAGATGAAGAAGACGACGAGTTCTATGACTCTGTAGAACACTTCGAGCTTCAAGAAGATCAACGACCCAAGAATCAATGTCATTGCTACACGAATAAAGTGCATCAAAAGTGGATTCCAAAGTCCTCAATGAAGACACAACCACCACAAGCATCCTCATACATGGCTCCTAATAAGGATGCAAGGACTCAGCTAAGAGGAATACGACCAGAGCAACCAGCTAACAATGCCCTAATCAATGGGCTAGAAAAGTCCTCCAAGAAACTACCACCCACGAGCAAACAGACAGTAATTTTCCAATACCAGCCAAAAAATCAAGGGAAAGTACAAGAAGTCAACCTTGCTGAGGATAGTAGCGATAGTGATGAATCTTACGACATCCCCTATCATCAACTTAGACCATCACTATCACCAACCCCTTCAGCAACAACCATGACAGGTCAAAAGAACAGGACAACAAGTCAAAGCCAAAAAGCTCGACAAATCTGGATACCAAAAAGCCAGATCAACCAAAAACAGATATGGATCAAGAAGACAAAGATCTCTAATGACAAATCACAAGATCCAACACCAAAACAAAAAAAAGGAAAGTGTGCACGAATGGGTAAGAATATCACAAAGTCGCAAGCTGTCACAACTCAGGTTTGGGCTCCAAAGAAGTTGATTCAAGCACAAAAAAGTCAGGAATTCATTTGGATTCCAAACCAACCACAGTATCAACTTTCAAAGCCTAAATCCCGTTACCAATCAACCGTACAAGGGCTGAAGCAAAGACCACTGTCGACTCACATAACAAAAAGGTGGATCCCAAAGAAGTCTCTTCAAACACAAACAAAGCACGGGCAAGTATGGGTTCCCAAACGAGAGCCAGCAACAAAACAACCAATAATCGCAAAGAAATGGGTCCCAAAGAAGAACAACAAAACTGCTGTCAGTGCATCGCCGCTTGAATTCTTACAATTCTTCCTACAATTACAGTACAGTTAGAAGAGAGCAAGTCGCTTCAATCAAGAAACGATAAAAGAGCTTCAAAGACCATTACATTGCTTAGAATAGGGAGCCTCGCCAACAAATGCCAATAAGCAAATTGCTTATACCCACATCTTGCACATCATAAATATTTTCCATGCATTGACTGTGTATGCATAATAGGGCTACATTACAAGGCTTGCATAGGCACAACTTTTAATTGCCCAAGCACAACAAATACCCTTTGCGATACCCTGTCGTAAAGGATGACTCCAAATAGGAAGGGGGGAAGCATTCTGAATGCAAACCTAACATTATGACTATATAGGCCATCTCATTGATTGGCTTAAGAATCTGAAAGGGACCATAGTACCTTTTTGCTAGTTTAGCATAGTACTTTTGGTGTCCCGTAGGATTCTTGCCCGTCGTGTGCCTTAGTCGAGCCTTAGGAAATTTTAATAAGACCCAATCATTTTCTTTAAAGGCTTGGGCTCTTCTGTGCTTGTCAGCAGCACCCTTTTGCCTTTGTTGTGAGATAGAGATAGCATCCTTAATCTTTTGAAAAGATTCTTGTAGGTCTCAGCTATACTCATCTACAGCGAAGATCTTCCCATGTACCTTAAGTAGCAAGGGACTTTTTGATCTTCCCTCAATTACATCGAAAGGTGCTTTTCCCATGGAAGTATATATAGTGTTATTGTAAGCATACTCCACCAAGGGTAAGTACTTCTTCCATTGGGATCTTTGATTTGCTTCCGTTACATAGGCTTTTAATAGATCGAGAATTGCTAGGTTAGCTATTTCACTTTGGCCATCCGTTTGTGGATGATAGGACGAAGATAAGTTTAGCCTTGTCCTAAATTCTCAAAGAGACCCTTCCAGAAATTACTGGTCATTCTAGGATCTCTATCCGACACTATAGACATTGGCAAGCCATGGTACTTGAAAATTTGTGAAATGAAGAGGGTTGCCATTTGATGGGCTTTGATAGTCTTTTTGACAGGTATAAAATGAGCTTGTTTACTAAACCTGTCTACTATTGTCCATATTCCCGTATTCCCATCGATATGTTGGGGTTAAGGCCTATGTGCCTTGGCCGGTCGCCCAAGTCATGGGCGCCCGCCCACTGTTACCCTATACTTATAGTGAGTATACTGTATAGGGGGAGCTGCCACTTCACAGTCTCCCCACCCACATTGTGTGTGTGTCTCCTTCTCTCTCTCTCAGTCTCTGTCTGTGGTGCTCCCCGATCCCCTTCAATTGGTATCAGAGCTGGTTTGGTGGCGGAGCAGGTGCCCGGAGCTCGGAGTTCGGCTATGGCAGAGGGAGCTCGTTAGAGAAGTGCTCGGCGAGAGAGAGCTTACACAGGCATGAAGCAAGGAGCTTGGATTGGAGAGCTCAAAGAGCTTGGAGCTTTGGAGATCTTGAAGTGCAAGAGTCGGTGTAGATCTAAGCATTCTAGAGAGGTCGTGGGCTATTTTGCCTCAAGCTTGCAGAGCTAGCTTCATTGCCTACTACAGGTGCCACATCTGCTGTAGATTTATTGCAAAACAGCAGGCTTTTGTGACAGTGTCAAAATTAGGTGATCAAAGACTTGATTTTACCCAAATCGGCCGCCCAAAATAAAGAAGGTACTTTGTACCCGGGTCTGCGCTCATTTTGGCTGTCAAATTTACATTTCAAAGTAGGAGGCAGCAGCACAGCTAGTGAGCAACAGTAGCAAAACTTGAGCTTTGAGGGCCTTTCAGAGCGGATTCAATTTGCTTGTGTGGGTTGGCATGTGCTCAAGACCATGTATGGGCATTGAGGTCTCCTACGGCTGAGATCCAGGTATGAGCTCTTGAAAGTGGGCGGATTACAAGACAGGCTGATAGTTCTTGCAGGTGGGTAGTAAGCCCTTGTGACAAGATGTAGGTTTCTTGGCAGGTCTGACAAAGATGGCTATGGCTGAGATGTATGCCTATCTCATGTGGTGCTCATGTTGAGCATGTTTGCAAGACATATATTAGAGTCTTGTATTTGACCTAGGTTGTGATTGCAGGTGCTTCGCTCGGTGGTTTATGCCTTGAGTGTTGTTGTTTTGCATTCACATGGATGTTGTGAGCTCATGTGTTTGAGCTAGCTTGCTACACTGTTGGTTGTGCATTGAGGACTCTGCACATATCTTGCTGGCAACAGGTTCAACATATTGGATGAGAATACAGATCGTGTGTATGATTTGTGTTGTCACAAGCTCAGAAAGATGACGTACAAGCTTTGTGCGGATATGCTATGTATGGCATGTTTGGATACATGTTGAGCTTTTGACAGTTTTTAGGTGACATATTCACGTGCATACAGGTGGACAGGTTGTCTAGGAGCTACTCCTGCAAGAGTGAGCTCATTTGTCATGTGTTTTGCACGTGATGTATGCAGGATGTGGATTGTCACTCATGGTTCAGTTTTGTGTGTGATTTTTTTATCACTCTGTGGGGAAACTTTGGCAGCTTTTTTCCAGGCTGTAGCTGTTAGGAGAGCAGGTCTGTAGACAGGAACAGGTGATCTACAGCAACAACAGGGGAAGATTTGGGGTAGTGTCAAATTTTTTTACGATCTGATACTCTATCTAACCAAAATCGGCAAGTGGATCTATGGAGGAAGCTGTCCTCGTTGCAAGAGAGCCAGTCATGTCTCTGAAGGGAGGGGAGTGTGCAGGAGATTGACGACGCTCCTCCAGATTCAAGCCAAGAGACGAAGTACAGGTGCAGGGTTTGCACTACAGATTGCTCTAGGTGCCGGGTTGGCATAGAGCGTGTTTTGTGCTTTCCCAAGCTATGTATGACATTGTGGAGAGCTGTTACGCTCTAGTCTCCTGGATTTCAGTTCCAGAGGTGTTGCAATGTCCTGTTTACTGGCTTTGGTACCTTGCTTTGCCACAGGTGTACAAGTGACTTCTCTTCAGATGGCAAATGTACTACAGTGACTCGATTTCATGCATGGCAGTGTCTTGTTAGCCGGTTTGTGCTCATGTATGTACACTGCGGGAGCTCTTTGTATGCTCAGTGATCTGGCTGAGCTACTCCCAGATTGTTTGCCATAGGATTTGGCATCTTATTTCCTTTGTTGTTTTGGGTGTGACTTAGTCCCCATACAAATAAGACTCTGTCCGATTTGTGCCAGGAGTTTTATGCATGTTGTGATAGTGTTCGTAAGGTATTAGTCATGCATTGACTTGTTGCTTGCGGATAGGTTTTCCGCTTATGCGCTCACAGGTGGTCACTCTGATTGCATTGCTGGCTGGTTTTATGACAAAGGTTTGTAGCACAGGTTTTGTGCAGGCAATTTAATGCACAGATTTGCAAGGATTTGATCATGCATGTTGAGTGCTGATTGATTGCGCATTGGCTCTTGTTCAGTGGTTGATCGACTTATGGTTATTTTGGGTTAAATAGCCATTTTACGTCGAAATTCTAGAAAAATTTTCCCAGTATTTTGTGACATAATGTGCATGTTTCTTGCTTAGCTTGGCTTGATTTTGGCACTCAGTTTTTTGGCTTTGAGAGTGTTGGTTACACTCAGAGTTTGCGTGCGGTATTCTTTGCAGGTGGGAGATTTGTGCATGTGTATGCATCGATACCGCACAGTGTGGGTTTGGTGATTAGCTCACAGATTGTAGTGTGATACTAGAGCAGGCGAGGCTTGTATTGACATTGCGGGCGCTCTACTTTGGAGTGTGTCTCACAGGCTTTACATTGTGTTTCTAGCCATATTTGTAGACAGTTTCCAGGTGTTGTTGGTGAGGTGGTTTTGCTATCTAGCTTGCTACTTGTGCTCATGGCAGAGATAGGTGATCGATCAGATTGTGACCTCTCACAGATGCGCGTGTTTGATGGGTCAGACTTTGCGGCATGGAGAGATTGTATGCTTGATGCACTGACACAGCGAGGGTTGCATCGACCATTGAGTGGTGATGCAGGTAGAACTTCAAACATGTCTGATGATCAGTGGCAGGAGCTAGAGGAGATGGCACTATCTACACTCTATTTGCACCTTGTGGAATCTGTATATGCTCTTGTTATGTATGAGGCTACTTCGAGAGAACTTTGGCGCAGATTACATGATATGTATGATAGATATGAGTCATCAAGGACTCGTGTGAGACATGTACATTCACGAGTACGCCGACAGGTGATATGTTGGTATTGTGGTCATTCTGGACACGTTAGACAGCGCTGTTTTTGTCGTATGCGACATCGTAGGAGACATGGCAGTCTTAGAGATGTATGTAGTGATGCCATGGACTCAGTTGCTTTGACAGTTGAGGCAGATGTAGTGTCGGAGTATACTAGTGATGGGGATGTCACTTTTACCTCGAGCTATGCACGAGATGCTATACATGTGGATAGTGCACTCCCTTCGCAGTGGTTGCTAGACGCAGATGCTATGTTTCATGTCACGCCGCATCGTGAATGGTTTTGTAGCTATTCTAGCGGGATGCTTGGCAGTGTACGTTTGACCGATGGATCGGTGCATGCGATAGTAGGTGCAGGAGATGTGAGACTGTCATTACCGAGTGGTACATCTTACTTGTTACGACATGTGCGCTATGTACCAGATTTGACAGTGAGTTTGATCTCGATTGGTCAGTTTAGAAATTGTGGATGTCAGATTTCGCTACGAGAGCGAGATTTTGTGATGCATTTGGGTTCGCTAGTGATTGCGAGAGGTGCCAGGAGTGGTACAGTTTACCCATTGCATGTGGATCACGTGAGAGCCGGTGTTGTCTCTGTGATCATGCAGCCAAGTAGAGAGCAAGAGAGCAGGCGAGTCTCTTTTGCTTGTGGGTTGCAGGATGCTTTGCATGGAGTACAGAGCAATGAACTTGTTGTGCAGGTTGCGTGTACGGATGCACAGGTAGAGCGGGACAGCTCTAGTGAGTCACAACAAGATGAGTCATCAGAGGTGATGACAGACATGACTCACATGGATGCTGAGATGTCGGCTATTGTGGAGTCATTTCTTGATATGCTTATGCCAGAGCTTGATGCAGATTCAGGACAAATGGATACTCTTGGTACACATGTGATATGTGGTGGGCACGAGGAGTCACTCCAGAGCTCGGAGTCAGAGTGCCATGGTCTCTATGATAGGGGACAGGATTGCCATGAGTTGAGTTCTGAGTTGGAGGTGGCAGAGGTTTCCCGGGTTGCATCAATGTTCGGTGTCCTTATGTACGAGATGCTGATCTCGAGGCGTGACATACCAGCTGCAGTGGGAGCATTTGCAGCAGGGTTGATTAGTTGTTCGATGACTGATCTCGGCATAGAGCATAGGGGAGGTTTGCAGGTATTGGACCGATACTTGCACGAGTGCATGAGATCTTGTAGACTCTTTGCAGAGCTTGGAGCCCCCCCCCCCCCCCCCCCCCCCCCCCCCCCCTTTCTCTTGGGCGAGCCCCCTTGCTATTTTTCCCTTCCAGTTCCCTCATTGGACCTCCCCAAGTCAAGCCAATGGCAGCATAAGTGATAGCCTTCTGACATGTGTCCCCCTTTCCCCTTTTGTGAGAGCTTTAGGTAATTTAATATATTATCTAAACTCTCATTGGAACCCTTTGCCTCCTAGACAATAGGAATCAGGCAAGCCATTGGGCTGCTGAATGCTCATTGGACCCCTTGGGAGACTGTCCAATAGTCTTCTAGAGAGCCCCAAAACTGAGGTTGGGGATACTCCCAAAGGTGCCATCATAGGTAAGGAAAGAGATACTCTTCCCTCCCTCTTTGAACTTCTTTACCTTGGACGACCTCTTCCACGCGGCATAGGATTTCCTATGGCCTCTTGTTTTTGATGGTTCAAAGGTTGCACCATCACTTTCTTTAGAAGGTGAAGAATTTGAGGAAGATGGAGAAGAGGGTGACCTCTTTCTCGCCTTTTTCTTGCCTTGGTCTTCATTGTCTCACCATCACTTTCATAAGAGGAAGAGGATGAAGAAGATGGACTCAAGAGGGTTTCCTCTTTCTCACCTTTTTCTTCTCTTGCTTTTTGTCATCCCTCTTTGAATTACGGTGTGGAGAAGAGTAAGACGGTCTTCTCCGCTTTGGTGGTGATGGAGAGCGTTTAGCCCACCGTCTTCCTGGAGCCATCTCCGCCGAGGCGGCGGGAGGCTCATTTCTTTCTCGTTCCTTCGGTGGAGGATCTTGAGTCTTGGTTTGGGAAGGAGATGCATCATCAAGAAGTAAATTCTTGTGCCCTTCGTATTGATTCTATTCTTCTTCGCGAATCGGAGAGAGACCTCTTTTGGGAATCCCACAAGGAGGCTTCCTATGTGTTCTCTCGTCATGGTGAGGAGTTTGGAGAATCCCGTGAGCACGGAGCTGTCGTTGCACTTCACTTTGGAGAGATGGATTGCCCATGGCTTGTTGAAGCCTAGAAACAAGATAGTTAACAAGCATTGGGACATCATTAGTAGCTTGCTCATTAGCAAAATCAAAGTTATCAACATTAATTTCACACTCTTTACTATTGTCAGCCATTCTAACAACTTTTAGGTGTAAACTTTTTAGTTGTACTTTGGCACTTCAAGCCCTAGTTTCTACTCCTCTTTACCCCTTTAGAAAAAGCACTCAAGCGACTGTACCCTTGGCTTGAATACCATTAATTGCAAGGAATAGAAGAGAGGGTCGTTCAACACCAAAACAACACCGGCTCCTGTCAAGCTTCTAATAGCTCAATAGTGGTTAAGCCGTAGGCAAGCCCCGTAGGACTCCACTATTAAGACCATAGCTCTCGACGGTGATGCCCCGTTAACTGCACGAAGGCAGGCGCACTGCAAAGCTGAAAAATCCCTATTCTACTTACTCACATGCAATTAATAATACCAACCATTTATAGCTAGCTTGAGGACCTCCCTTCTTGAGCAAGAAAAGAGAAACCTTGTGCTCTGATACCAATGTAACATTTAATGGCCTAATAACTTGTGTGTAGCGGAAAATAGCATAAACATAGTGACCATTTCATTAGAAGAGTTTCCTAATGAAAATAACAAGAGTGCTTGGGTGGAGAGAGCAACAAAAATCATAACACCTAGTTAGATAGCATGAACAATACTTTCAAAAGAGAGAGAAATTAAGCTATTGACAACAATTGAGGACCGGATTTGCATGGAGCCGGTCCCCCCTCCAAAAGGCTTTGTATTATGGGTTCTCCCATCAAGAGAGACATGGTACAATACAATTCTTTGTGTTCCTTCAAGACTAGCTAGTGCAATGAAGATGGAAACTTCATGCACCTAGCAAAACACTTATCAAACACAACATCAATTCCCTCACTGTCTCAGACCCAAGACCTCACACACCATGAGAGATGGTGAGACCCAAGACCTCACACACCAGATGAGCATGCATTGAAGCTTGGATCTTGGTTGGATTTGCATCCACATGCCAAGAGTGTGTTCATGTAGGCTTCTATCTCACAAGCTTGGAGTAGGTGATGAGCTCTCCATTAGAGCTTGGGAAGAGATAGTCTTCTTTTCTTCACACATAAACTGTGTGTGAGAGAGTGTGTGTTAATGCCCACAAAAATCAGCCCCCCCCCTTTCTCTTGGGCGAGCCCCCTTGCTATTTTTCCCTTCTAGTTCCCTCATTGGACCTCCCCAGGTCAAGCCAATGGCAGCATAAGTGATAGCCTTCTGACATGTGTCCCCCTTTCCCCTTTTGTGAGAGCTTTAGGTAATTTAATAATTTATCTAAACTCTCATTGGACCCCTTTGCCTCCTAGCCAATAGGAATCAGGCAAGCCATTGGGCTGCTGAATGCTCATTGGACCCCTTGGGAGACTGTCCAATAGTCTTCTAGAGAGCCCCAAAACTGAGGTTGGGGATACTGGGCTCTTTATCTATCTCAGGTATGTGTTGCCTCTTTGCTAATTATTAGTGCATATGCGCCTACAAGGGCCTAATTTGGGGATGTATTTTCTTTGACTTCAGGTGTCTTATGAGGGATCTTCTAGAGGCTATAGCTATGAAAACATCCATACTTGATCCTCTAGTGACACAGTGCTTATTCAACAAGCAAGGAATCCTTCATTTTTTCTTGAAGAGTTTGTCTTGCTGACTTGCAATTACATAATTTACCCCTATGTTGAAGGGTAAGTCTTAACTCATAACAATTTCTTATATTCTATGGTATTCCTAGCTAATTGTTATTTTCCTATAGAGGGCATTGGAGTCTTATTATCTTCAATCTTTTGGAGAAGATGTTATATTTATGAATTCACTGTTTCACTGTCAAGAATCCATGGGAGAAGTAGACTGTAAGTTTGAAGTATGATCTATGCTTGATGGCCCCTTGTTTTCTATTAGTATATTTTTGATTGACGTCTTCTTGCAATGTTGCCAAAATTATCATTGGTGACTTGAGTGCCACAAATAAGGATTACAATTTATGAATTCACTGTCAAGTATCCATGGGAGAAGTAGACTGTAAGTTTGAAGTATGATCTATGCTTGATGGCCCCTTGTTTTCTATTAGTATATTTTTTATTGATGTCTTCTTGCAATGTTGCCAAAATTATCATTGGTAACTTGAGTGCCACAAATAAGGATTACAATATAGAATCTTTCAAGTACTACAATCAAAAAGTGCCTTTACAAATAGACTCAACATCTCATGGATGGAGGGTGCTTGCCAATGCATGGAGATATCTTGACTCAAGGTGCATGATGAATACACTCATTGTAAGTGTGCATCCCATGTGCCATTGATTTGTTTCGAATTCTTAACTTATGTATGTACTCATAATCTTTATTATTTTCTTTTTCTATTTGCTGTTGTTGCATGAATATCCAGAGTCTTGTGTCATGTGGGTGAGAGAGAAGGCTGTTTCTATGCTTTTGGAAAGATCAATAAACCCAAATGATCCAGACTCTCCTATGGCACCAACTACAGATGAACCAAAGTCTCCTTTGCCACCAAATAAAGGTAGAGCCACCAAGGGTTTGGATGTAAAGAAAAGGGATCACAAGAAGAAGAGCCCTGCAAAGAAGATCCATATAAAGAAGATCCCTTCAAAGAGGATCCATACAAATAAGAGCCCTTCAAAGAAAATCCATTCCCATAAGAGTCTTGCAAAGAAGATCCCTACAAAGAAGATCCATGCAAAGAAGAGCCCTGCCAAGAGGGAGATCCCCACCAAGAAGAAGAGACCTACAAAAAGAAAAGCAAATGAAAAGGTCCATCCATTCCATTCACCATTGAAATTCAAAGTTCAAAAGTGTCGTTCAGCTAAAGAACAGTAAGGGGGAGGCACCTGGCTCACCTTTCAATCTACCATTCACGTTGCCAAAGAAGTTTTCCAAGTCACCCAAGCCAACCACTCCTAAGGAGCCTAAAGAACCAACCCCCATAGAGCCCACTTCCAAGTCCCCTGGGCCAAGCCTTGAGGAGCCCAAGTCACCACCCCCCCCTCCTAAAATGACTTCACCCCCTCCTGAACACAAAAGAAAAAGTGTCTCTGAGGATGCATGATCCTCTCAGGAAAAAAGAAAAGTGGATTTTCATGATTGATTACTCCATAAGAGTTATGTACACTTTTTTTCATTTTGTCCATATGAACATACACCCTTTGGTGTATGATTGTCATTGCAAGAAATCCACCTCACATGTGATTGAGCAAAAGTAAAGCATGCAGCTTTTGTTGAGGCTATCGTGATCACTTAATATGTTTGATGGAGAGAGAAGGTAGTATTTTTTGGAAGATGAGAGAAGAGGTCAAAGAAAATGAAACCATGAGAAGTTTCACACACGCTCAAGATCCAATATCTAGCATTCAAAGGACACAAGATAATATTGTTATTGTTCTTGAGAATATCTTCATAATCAAAATAACTATACATGCCTTTGATTTATGTGTTCTTAATTATTCCCTAAAGGAGAAGATGGATGTCATGTTTATTTGGGCCCAAGTCAAAATAATATTACTTGTATTGGCTATGATTGAGAAATGATACTATAAAGGGTTTGTTACGTGGAAATAGACTCTTCTAGCATCGCATATTGATGCGTATAGCTCTATAGAATAGTCCATATTGTTGAAAATGTGAAACAATCAAAGGATTCTAAGGGCCAAACTCTATAAGGGATTAATAGTTATAGTCCAAGGTGAAGATGATATGGATCAAATTTATGGCATGTCTATTGGGAATAGAGTTTTTTTATCATCCTCTTTCATAGGTGGACCAAGGTATTGCATCAAGACTCTATCATCATTGTCCAAGAAAGAGGTAAAACATATTTATTTATAAAATTTGATTGCAATCCAAAATGGAAAGGTATTTGAGGTGCATTTTTGCTAGGGCAAACAACCTTAGATTTGCTAGATATGGTGAGAGTTTTTAATAAAAAAACCACATATATGATACATCTACTAACCTAGAAGGAATTGTTTAGAGATGTGGTGGGCCATGTATTTATAGCTGAGTTTCAAAAGAGAGGGTGCCCCCATACAATATACTCATATATTGTTAGTTCTTGCAATGAGGCACAAGACCATTAATTTGTATGACTATGATAAGATGGTATGTGTTGCATTTTCTAATAACAAGATATTTCTTTATTTATATGAAATAATTTAGTGTTGTAACATGCATGGCCCATGTGGTCTCCTTTAGCTTGATTCCACATGCATGGTTGAAGGTGGATGTTGATTTAAATGTCCTCGAGGGTTTTATGCCTCTACAATACTAGATGAAGATAAATATCTAGGATATAGGAGAAGGGACAATAGAAGTCATATTTTGGTAAATAATATTAAGCTTGATAATATTGAAATGTTCCATACAATCCATTAGATATAGATCTCCTATCAATGTACATATATTATCCATGATTAGTTATATAAATTATATATGTGAGTATATATCTAAGGGATATGATTGAGCTATTGTTGTCATGTAAGATGGTGATAAAGTGATTGATGAAATCCAAAGAAACTTGATGCACGTTATGTATCTTCATCTCATGCACTATGGAGAATTTACTATTTGACTTGCACCATGAAAAACCCAATTTAACATCTATAGGTTCATCTTCTAAGAGAAGATACACTGGATGTTTTGGAATTCTAAGGATGTGCGGGATGTTGTAGAGAAGAGTATGCTAGAATTGTTTGTGCAACCAAATTATCAAATGCGCAATAATTTTCATGTTTTTCTATTTATATTTTTTTCTAATAGATGGGATTGGAACAAGATCTTGAAGTGTTGGACACAACATTTCAAGCTCTTGTTGTAGAGAAGAGTATGCTAGAATTGTTTGTGCAACCAATCAAATGCGCAATAAATTTCATGATTTTTTTTCTCTAATAGATGGGATTGGAACAAGAGCTTGAAGTGTTAGACACAACTTCAAAAGGGTGAGTGCATTGGTTGAATGTACAATGTAGTACCCATTGTAGGATATATATAGTTTATGGAAATGCTACTCACTATTTGTAAGGGTTGCAAATCATTTAATATCTTCACACATTCAATGGGTGCATTTGTCCAACCTTCAAGGATTCTTTCAATGCTAGGGGAATGCTTCCAAGGGATGAAGTGTGGGTGATGTGCTTGGAAGAGGCTACTGATTTTCATAGTGGGGCACAATTATGTGATCTATTTGCTATATTATTGGTGTATTGTATGCCAATCTCTCTCTTGAATAACTATGGGACATGTTTTTTATTGAACTTTTAGAGGACTATTTACATGCCTTACACGACCATGAACATGATGTATATATTTGTAGTGACATGGTAAAGAAGAAATCACTCTCAAACTTGGATAGAATTTTAAGAGGATATAGAAAGACTTTGCATGAATTTCCATCACAAACACACTTATTTGAAATTGTTTTGATAGCTGAAGGTGAGTGCACTTTTTTAATGAGCTTTTTATTTTTGTGCTTTTTAAACAGTGCACAATTTTTTGAGCTTTTTGGATTTGTTTTCTAGAGTAAGTATACATGTTCTTAACAATGTCCAAAACCACCCGGAAAATTTATACACAAATGAACAAACGGATTATTAACACAATAAGTGTCACAAACCAAAAGCATAACCATGCTAGCATTGTGTTATCAAAAAGTTGAGAGCATACTAGTTCACTAAATAGAGGGAGGGGGAAAATGGGGCTACCTATTTTCGATGTAGAAACTTAAGGGTTCATAGAACGGGGATTCCAATACGGGGTTGAATAAGTATGAAGGAAACATCCATCGTGGTTAGTGTAGGTTGATGTATTACCATGTTCTCCTTAGGTTGCAAGCCCAATACATGCACATACACATAATACATGTGCTTATAAGCAATGAATGACTTCTAAGGTATCACCCTTTTCTAAAAATTTGGACATATATAATAGCTTTTAGTGAATATAAGAAGCATAACGTGTTCCTTTTTAATCAAAGATACTTCCTCTACGAAGGTTTCAACCATCACTACAACTGCCTCGATCCTTTTCTGTGCTTCTTTTGAAATACCATGCCTCCACTTTTGTCACCTACTACTTGAACCTCCTTCACCACATAGAAAGAAAACCTTATTTCCCTTGCAATTTGGTGTGCTAATACCAACCACTTGAAAACCTGCCATTGTAAGACTAGCGAGCTCTTCTGTTGAGACTTTTGTCCCCCTTGCAATGAGATAGATCATGTAGAGACTATCAGTACCTCCTTCACCTGCTTTTTAACTGCCTTTGTGTGCTCCACATCATGATTGAAAAACCATAGCCATTTCTCCATGGTTTTGTCTTTGTAGCATCTTTCTGACCAAAGGCATGGTGCGACCAAACATGTACCATGACTAATAAGAGTGTTACCACAAATTTTCCTACCCACAACACCAAAACACTTCCTATCACAATGAATGGGCATTCTGCGCAAGGCCCATTGTTCACGTGGAACATCAGCTTCCTCTACATAGATTGACTGCTTTGTGTTACTTGTTAAATGATCATTTTCAGGCATGTAGTTCTTTTCAAGCTCCTCTTGAGTTACTATTACTTGACTTCATTGTTTCAAATCTAGTATGTAATGGACGACCACAAACTTTGTGCTATTTTGACTCCATTACATATTCTGGGCAATGAGAACTAATGGCATTGCTTGTCTCTCTCTTCTTTTGGTCCTCAATTTCCTTGTCGCCATGCGGTGTGGGATCTTCATACATTGGGGTTCCTCCAATAGCTCCTTGCACACCCTTGCAAACAGTTGGACTTGGAGTTTGCTTTCTCTCAACTCTTGAGAGCATAGATCCAAGTGTGGGACATGTGTCTATATAACGACCTGTCAAGAATCCCAAACGCTTTGGACATTGTATATATGAGTTTAAGACATCCCTAACACACGCATCGTATAAAGAAATATTTCTTCTTCCCCCTTCACCAGCCAACCAGCTAGCATGTATGCTCTCAGATAAGTTTATACTTGGAATTTGTGCCTGCTCCCATGGAATTTTATTAGCCTATCCACAAAACTGTAAATGAGTATTTGGAAATGGTTTCTCTTGGATCACAAAGAAATAAAATATAAACTCACATTCTTGTTGATGTTTCCCCAATGCTCAATTCATTGTTCCCACCATTTAAACTATCATTGAAGTGACTCTAAGTTCTCTTTTGGCACATGAATCAACCACCAATCTTTGGTATGCCACGCTTGAATTGTATCCTCTTCTACAGTTGTTGAGAGTGTCCACTCTTCACACATTCCAATGTGCTTAGTTTGCTTTGGTGTAGGCACAAAGTTTCTAGTGTAATTTTGCAAGATTTGCTCCCAATGGAAAAGGCCAAAGCGCTTTCCACCTTCCATAATATTACACGGTCCTCCATTGTACACTGTCCTTATTGCCAACTAGTTTGCCCTAGACTTATCTAACATAAACCTTGCATAATCAGGTGGTTCTTTCCCACATTGAGCCATGGTAGCATTCAAACATTCCCAAAACAATACGTGAGACTCCTCATCCTCCTCTTTTGTTTCACAAATTTTGATAACCTACAACGCTCGCATGCTAGCCAAGTACGATGAAAATGTTAATTAAAACCTTTTGGAGGAAAAATATTTTATATTTCCAATCATAAACAAACCTACCCCGGATCATACATAGAACACAACATTGTTGACCATCCGTCTATCGTGTGCGTATGATCAAAGTGAACCCAAGCATTCCTCAAGTCACCTTGCCCATTTTGTCTCATTCAATTTACAAGATCCACACCTGATGCAAGAACTTTGGTAGACATCTTGAACAAGTAACATTTTTCTACTACCATGGAAAAAGGAAAACATACAACGTTGTCGTAGTTGCAAAATAATGTCATATCCTTCACCCATATGATCAGCTTGCTTTGCCTTTTCTTTGATTATTAGACGTTTAAATCTATATACAATATCCATATTAATGTGAGTGACTTAACATACCAAAGAAAAAAACATAAGACACATGAATAGTATCTTGCTTATATTCAATCCATGCATACCCGTTGTTTTGCACTAGTGGCATCATTTCCTCCAGAAAACCGATTAAATCTCGATCAATTGTGACTTCCTCACCTTCTCTCGTTAAAGATTCAAATAACAGCTGTCAAGATACCAGAATTTGTAATATTTGTGGTCCACATTTCTCTATTTTAAGAACTATGCTAACCAAGTTCTGCACTTTTGCTATGTTGGCTCTTGAGGTGCCTGGTTGAACACTATGCGCACGATTGACAATATGAAGTACCATTCAAGTCATACTCTCATCCAAAGGGAATACATAGTAGATCATAGCCTTGCATACATCAGTGCATGTCATGTTTTTTTGGCAATAGTGACATTAATTTTTTGATTTTCCTTCACCTGTCGGGTACCCCTTGCTCACCTGCCTATCCAAATGACCATGGAAATAGTTGTCATTGAACTTCTTCTCATTCATGTGAAATGGACAAGATAATCTTTGATGACATTGTAGATTCCCAAGGCAATAACTTAGTCTCACTATATAATCTACTCATGTTTGTTTGGGATGGTCATGTGCAGAGATGACTATCGTGCTCCATCCCTTCCATTCTCTTCATTTTTCCAAAATTTGCAAGAAACTTAAAACACAAACAACCATTATAGGTGTGAGGAAGATCAGTTACATGTAAAGGATTGCCGCACATCTTTAACAACTTCTTAAGTCGAGGTGCCCCTTCTCCATTTTGTATCCATTCTACTATGGGCATAGATGGTCTATCTTCTATGTCTTCAGATTCACCATCAAGCTCCAATAGTTCCACACTCGCCTCACCATCTGCAGGTCTCATATTATCTAAGATTTTTGTTGTGTTCTTGTCGTAGTTTATCTCCATGATGTCATGGTTATATACATAAACACGCTCTATGGTGTGCAATAATAGATATTTGGTTGACAAAGAACCTTGAATTAGGTAATGTTCATTGCCTTCATGGTCACAATGTGGATACATAGAGTGCTCAAATGAACGGTTTTCTTCTTGAATGATTGCATGTAGTACGTAAAAAACACATGAAGGAGATAGAAAAAATTGAAGATAGTGAGAGCTTAGCAATACCTTACCATTGTGCAAGGGAATATCATGCGTAACAATGTTATCAACAATATGTCAAGAGAGCAACACATAGCTTGGAGCACTCATGAGAGCTATGGAGCAACACAAAGCTATGGAGCACCAAACAATATGAGAGGAACAAAAATGAATGTGAAAGAAAACATGTCAATTCACATAACAAAATATGAGGGAAGATCTCACACAATAAAATGAGTGATTGTGTGAGAGGACTAAAAAGTAATGGGCGTTAATTGTGTAGCCGTCAACACTGAGAGAGTGATTCACTAAATTTATTTCTCTTTTTTATTGAGAATTTCATGGAGCGTATATTTTTACATTAATATATAGTTATTTAAGAGCATGCACATGCACACACACACACATATAATCGCATACCAATGTATATACATTTATATTGAGTATATATATGTATATCAATATATATGTATACCTGTAAATGGATAAATATTAATCTTTATATTCACAATCTCTGTTAATTTATTTATGTATTTAGCTTTATTTGTCTTTAAGTTTTAAAAACCTTTTATTACCTTTTGGACAGTGTTCATAGTGTATTGAGAGAGAACAACAAACTGAAATTTTTACCCAATAGAGTGGGCTCGATTAGGAGGGTTAGCATTCACGGCTAGGCGGTAGGGTAACCTACCTGAAAACAAACTAAATTTGCAAGAATTTAGTCAAAATTTGTGAAAGCCCTAAATTTTTTACAAGTAAGTGCGAGTAAGAATTCTTACTTGCTCTCATATGATTGTTTTGGATTAGTTTTGAAAAAGGATTTATTTTCTATTTGGTTTTTTTTTCTTGGATTTATTTTCTCTTGGGTTTATTTGATGAAAGATGAGTTTGCCATAGTACGTTTTTCCTGTCTATGCCTGGCTATGGTGCTCATCAGGTACTCCCCTCTCCTGCCATGTTTTCCTTTGCCCTCTCTCCTCCTCCCATGGACAAGCTCAAAAACCCTTCATCCTCAAGAAACCCTGCGTTTTATAGGTATTGGAAGCCATTATATTAATCTTAATGCATTGGAAACCTTCATTGAAATCAACCCAATTGCGCACAATAAGATCCTGCATTCTGCTATCACCACATGAGCATCCTTGCGTGGTAGCCCAATACCCAAAATCACTCTTGAGAATGGAGACTGCAATCTGTGTGGGCCTTGGACTACAGATATGCATGCAAGGGAAGATCCTTGCTTGCTTTTGAGGCAAGAATAATTTTCTTTGCAACAGTTGTAAATTCGGCCATGGCACATGAGGAATTGAGTTGAGAAGCTGCCCCTATAGCACCTGCATGTAAGTTATCAACAGTATTGGCTATCCCATCCATATGAGACCCCTGAACTCTTATGTAATCTTGCCCTCTATCTCCATCCTTTCTGTGACACTTGAACTCGTTGATGATCATGGTATTTTCATGTGTAGGAAAATGGTTTGTTAATTTTATGCTGGGGTCGGTCATTGTAGCAGCATCTTCTTCTTTGTCCATACAAGCTAAGTTATGAGAGTTTTTGCAATTGTCGTTTGTGCAACCTGTTCTCTTAAAACAGTCACAACCCGAATAGAGCATGGTACCTATCTTTTGAAGGCAAGGATGCTATTTGAGAAGGGGATACCCTGCTTGTGAGCTGGCTTTTTGTGTGGGCTGCAAGCCCCCTCAGATGCCTATGATGTAAAATCACCTACATTCTGTCGCTCTTCTTGCTTTAAAGCAGCTACACCTTCTGGTTCACATTTGCTTACATCTATTTGAACTTGTAATTGTGGTCCACTCGCTACACCTCCTGGTTCACATTTGCTTACATCTATTTGAACCTGTAATTGTGGTCCACTCGCTACATCCCATTGGTCAGCATGCAATCTATCCTGATAATACTACCTCTGTATTCTTACATGACATGTCAAAGGAGTCAATGACGGTAGCAACGGTTCATCAAACTTCATGGCGCTAGATGCATGTGAGAGGTGCTGCAATGCCTAGTTGTTGTAGGTAATAATCCAAAATGGTTGGTTGTACAAGGGCTAACTAAAGGAGAGGTTTACTTGATGAAATATGAGATGCACTTTTTGTATGCCCTCCTTCAGCCATTGGATGTCTGATTCACTCATTCTAACTTTATCCTGTCTCACATTAGTCAGGGTGTTATGTATGAACCATCTCTTGTGTTGAACCTCTTGGTGTGGCTGTCTTGTTTAATGCATCCCGAAAATGGGCCTTTGTATTGTGAGTCAGTAGTGTTTTCTCTCCCACTGGGCAGGAACCAGATGAGGATTGGGAGCCGTTTGTGTTGGGCACATCTAGAGTTCTTTGTGTTTTGACTTATGTTTTCAACTTCTTGACCATTGGGGATTGTCAATGATCTCAGATGTGCCATTATTTTTGTTGTCTCTCTATTTAGTCTGGATCGTCTGTATGTTCGTTGGCATATTCAATGCTATGTGTGCTTGGCGGTATGTATGCTCTATAGTCATTTTTTAGATGTATGTTTTGTGCTTGCGGTTTTGAAACAAGACCGTATTGGTGCTCAGTATGCAAAAAAGTTGGTCTTTGCTTGCTTTGTGCGATCAATCCCTAAAGGTTGCTGTGCTTTTGTGGGATTATACTTTGTGCTTGTTTTTTTATATAAAATTTTAGACACTTTGCAAGTCCATTCTTCAGCTTGTTGAAACATTGTGGGTGTAATGGGCATATAGCAATGACCGGGAGATTGGGAGCACATTTCTTTGACCTCCTTGCTCCCTACACCTACATTTATTGGTGCCTTATTAGGATGTGTTAATGGATGAGTACGATGTCATCAAAACATTGAATTGAGTAAGGCGTCATGTTTCCAGGAGGTGTGATCTAGGGCTATTTTGAACATTTAGGTGTTCCAAATCACATGATCAACCTCCATAGTGAACGGTTTAAGGATATGCAAGCATTGAATAGTCCTGGTTATTTGAAAACTAGGGATGAAATAGTACAAGGGTGGAAAGGTGATGTACTTGGCTACTGTATTCTTATGTGCTAAAAGTTACATAAATTTAGTGTCTATTGGACAGATGTTAGAAGCTGGACACACCCCACTGCAACTAACTACTCGGAAGATTATCATTTTTTGTAATTATTCATTTATTGAGGAAACCTGATTTTTCACCTTGTAAATATTGGGACTTACAAAAGTTTCCGGATTGTATCCCAGTTTTGATAGTTAGATGGAGTAGATGGTTGATTTGGAACTTTAGGGTTTGAGAATTGTAAGGTATATATACCACTTTTTGACCTTAATGAAAAACCTTTTGTCATTTCTAAAAACAAGTTTTGAAGTCTGTGAGTGAGCATACTGTGTACGAGAGAGAGTGTGAGCTTGACATCCTACTCGATTCTGCACTGGGTGTTTTGGGTTGGGATTTTGGTTCATAGACCTTAGGGAGAGCGACCTATTAGTGTTAGTAGGGTCTCCTTCAAGTTCTATGGTGTTTCGAGATTGTTTGATGGGTGTTCGGCTCTAGATCGCGTTGTAGGAAGTTTCCTCTTATGCACTCTTGAAGGCTTTGACTTAGACAATTGGTAGAGACCTCTGTAGGAATTAGTTAGGAGTCGGTCGAGTGTAGTTTGACACCTTCTGCTTGCTTCCACGCACCTGTGGGTTGAGCTTCGTCCTTAGCTAACAAATCTTGTTAGGTGATTTCTCATTGTGCTGACTTTTGTCGCGGCGTATCCGTTCAACATTGGCGCCGCTGACAGGGACAAAAACCTTAGGTAGGTGACCGAGACTAATCCTTGAGGATAGGGATTTTTGGCTTGCCAAGAGTCTCGTTTTACATTTCGAAAGGAACAGAGGGTGGAGGACTCTCTAGGTCTTAGAGGGAGTCTAGGGAGCGTGCGTCTGGCCTAGATCCTTCGACTTAGGTAGATTTAGGTAGACAGAGATAGTCTTAGGTATTAGTTGAGTCCTTGAGTAGGAGTCGGAGTGGTAGAAGCAGTGAGAGGAGAGCTTGAGAGTCCACAGAGGCCAGAAAGCAACCAAAACACCATTATGACCATTTCACATGACGAGCAGGAGTAGAGTAAGTAGGACATCATGATTCAGGATCTAGAGCACTTCATGCATGTATACTTGCTTGGTAAATTCATCACAAGGTTGTAAAAGACATATAAAGATGCAAAAGTGAGTTTGAAAGATTAAGTGAAGTCCAAAAGTTACTGTAAGTGTTTCTGATAGAGCTACAGAGCATCAGGAGCATTTCTGTCAGGAAAAAAATTAATTTTAAGCTAGGAGACATCCTACGCGTAGGATGTCTACAGGCTAATCTGGTGGGAATTTTGGGATTTTGACTTGACCAGTGTGTTCAGAAGGTGGGGTTTACCCTTTTTTCAACTGGAAAGTGGAAATTTGACCATAACTTGAGAGGATAAGGCCAGGTAGACTGAAATTGCCAGACATCCTATCCAAATTGTGCCAAAGAATTATTTTAAGACCAAAACCATAAGATGGCTGCATGAGCATGACTTGCATGATATATTGAGTGACTAAGAGAGGTTTCATCTCATTTGGGTGAGAAAATTGGGTTCAAAGTAGACTTTAGCACTTCTGACTGAAAAAAGGCAAGTGAAACCAGATACTGACTGTGGGAAAAGCAAGGTGTTGTATAGCTTGAGACAAGCCTCCTAGTCAATTTTGGTCTAATTTGGAGTTGATTAGATTGATCAAGATCAACAACAAGTTGTCGGGACAGATTTCTGATCCATTGACCAGCTTATAGGTATCCAAATCAAAAATTAAAAACAGCTGTGGACTCAGCACATCAAGGAAAATCTATAGTGCAAAAATCCATGCAAAGAAAAGTAGGAGACATCCTACGCGTAGGATGTCTATTGGGGCCTACTAAAGAGAAAATTTGATTGGGCTTAGACAATGAGATTCCATTTGGCTTAAGGGTTCCAGAACTTGTAATGGAATTGATATTTTATTGTTTAATGGAGCTGACAGATGGAAAAGGCTAAGGGTTATGTGAAAGGATCTCCAAAGGATATTATAGTTTATAATTTATTATTCAAGTGCTCTTTATGAGCTTTGGCCATTTATGACCGGCCGGCCAGTTTGTAACCAATTTGACCATTCAAGAAATCTATATAACAAATACGTGCAAGAGGGAAATGGTCACTCTTGCACGGGGGGAGATTGCACCCAGTGTCTGTCTATTTTCTTCTCCCCTCTCCTCTCTTCTCTCTCGCCGTGCCAGACGTAGCACTCCGCTCTAGGAGGTGTGCGTGCGCATGTTCTCTTCCTCTCTCTCACACTCAGTCTCTCTCTATTCGGGTATCTCGTGATTACGCGTCTATGTGGTTGCCAGGTATGTCGATTAGTCTGTTTTATGGTTGTAGTATGATATTTTGGGTATTTTGCAGGGAGCTCCGCGCTTTCCGTTTGCAACAGTGGTATCAGAGCACAAGGCTACGCTCTTGGTAACAATCAATCAAGGAGATCCAAATTTTCTTTTGGCATATGAGCAAGAATATGCATGACTATGCACCAGAGGTAAGTGCACTTACATAATTCTTGTTTTCTTTGGGTTTATTAAAATTTATCGTTTTATTCCTCTTTAATATGGATTGTTTCTTGCAAATATTTGGATATTTAGAGTTAATCCTTCATTAATTTGTAATAAGCAAAAGGATCTGAATAGGATATAGAAAGCATGATATTTTTTTTTAAAAAAAAGCCTAAATGTTGCTAATAACGCAGTTAGCGCTGGGTAAAGTATTGATATAGCTTGATAATGATGCACATGAGATTAGACATGACAAAGGGTGTGTATAATTTAAGAAGTAGAAATTGATTATATCGAAGCAGACCTGGCTCCCAAGAAACCCATCATACAAAAAGAAGAAGAAGAAGGCATATACAATTTTCTTGCCTTTTTTATTTCTTTTGTGAAGTGGAAGAAAGAAAAGGGGAACGGTGTTGATGAAGCATTAACACCATAACGACAACCCAAAAAAAAAGGCATCCCAAAATCCTTGCGACTCCGTTGTAGAGAAACGACCAAACTGACCACGACTTATGGGCAAGTCACTCTCAGTTATGTCCTCCATTCTCAGTTATGTCCTCCATTCTCGCTTCCATCTCATAGGAGATGACCCCAAGCAAGCTTAAATCGGTGCAGAACCACTTAAATCAGTGCAGAGCAGTGCTCCTTCTCGGGCAACCATATTTTTTGAGAGGCTTGTAACTGCGCCTCATGAGCTTCTTACAAAGCACGCGGTGACAGATTTTGCAGGACCACTTGCAGCCTTGACATTCTACTGCAGCCCAGCACCACTCACGACTAGCCATGCAACAGTGGGAGATCTTCTCTCTTCCCTACCACCCATATGGTCTCCCTCTATCTCTTTCACTCATTGAAATGTCAGTCGTTGCCAGCCCGACAAATTTTTTTTGGCACTCTCTCACTCTCTTTCCCCCTACTGGTGCATGCCCAACCCACTCTATCTCTCTCTCTCTCCTCACCCGCACAAGCCGCCATGCACTACCAGCAAGCAACTCCTTCATCACAAATATATATATTTCTATTTTTTAAAGGGAGTTTGTTCGTCGACCTACCCGCATGCAGAAAGAGCAGTAGCGCCTCTATTTTTTTTCCAACTGGCGACACAGAAGCATGCGGAGCTCAGACCCTACAGATGCTGGCGCATCTTTCTCTACTCCCAACCATTGCTCTCTCTCTCTGTCTCTCTCAGGCAGTTTCAACTCTCTCTCTCCTCAGCCGTTATTTCTTTCTCTTCGAGCCGCCACTAAACTTCTCTCTCTCTGGCTCTTTTTAGTCGTCATCTCTCTCTCTTTCTGCTCTCTCTCTCTCTCTCACTAGCCAACCATAGCCCAACCATGTCTCTCTCTCTCTCTCTCTCTCTCTCTCTCTCTCTCTGTCTCTCTCTCTCTACACAACCGCCACAAGTTCCCCCCCCTCTTAACTCTCTCAATCGCCCACTCTGCATGCAAGGAATCACCTAACATTGTCATCAACTTTGGAGCACCCTGCACTGCATAGCCTAGTACGGCATCATTTAGCTATTCCTATTCTCACCCCACTTCCCTACGTCCTGCAGCAACAGCAACAACCTCTCGCTCCCTCTAGTTTCTGGACCCAGCCAACCAACCACCATCAGGCGTACTCACGCAGCCCACTGCAGGCATCATCCCTCGCAGCCTGGCTTCAAACGCTATTACTCAGCATTCCCAACTCGTCTGGGAAATTGCAGAAGCATTGCAGACCTTGATCTTGAAAGTTCCAAGAGTTGAATGTTGAATCCAAAGCGCTGGCTGCATGGACAAGATGGGAGAACAACTGGAGGGGGCCGTTTGTAGGTAGCCGTGAGCAGGGCAACGGAGGTGAAGTTGGGTGACTGAGGGGGGTGATCTGAGAGAAGGAGAAGCGCTAACCTAGAGGAGTGTAGGAAGCTCAAGCCATAAGCATTGGGGTCTGCCATACGCAATAGGGCAAAGGTGATCACCAACGGGGGCCTTCGGGACCTGCAAGAGGGGAGCAGACCTCTTCATGTTGCTGCAAAGAAAGGGAATATCGACGAGGTTTGAGTGTTTTTTTCTAGCTACAAAATTTCAGGACAAATTTGTTCTCATTATTCTGCAACTAGATGCCATAGCCCATTTCTTGTCTCGCCTCTTCTACCGTTACCCACAATTTTCTTTCCTTATCCCTTCTACAACACCCACCTCTCAAACTCCATAACTCCATGAGCTCTGTAATGAACTGCATTGTTGTAGACCTCCATATAAGACAATGGAAGGAAGCTTGAAAGGATGTGTTACCTTATGATGGTGGAGCGCTAAATTACCAATTGAGCAAGTTTTCTTCTAGTCAAGATCACAAATGTAAAGCATCTACAGATACTAAACCTGGACGTAAATCACCTTTCGGGTTTTCAGGCTAAGTCCCCTAATCTGAGCTTGAGCAATGCTACCAGCGTGATTCAGTTATCTATGTTTTCAAATCGCATTGGTGGTAGACTTTTGCCACAACTTTGCCAACTACAAGGTCTACAACTCCTAGATTTTGGAGACAATCGGCTCTTAGGGAGCTTGCTCACAATAGATTTATCCTTCAACCATCTCATTGGCACCCTACGAAACAATGATCACAATGTGTTCAAAAATGTAGTGTCTCTAAAGATTTCTCACAAGTACAACTAGCTAGCTTTGTGACCAAATTTGGCTCATACTCGTAGCATCCACAAACTACCAGAGGCTCACTCTCTCTATGACCACCACATGCCATCCTCCATTTCAGCTAGCTTCCTTGTTTTTGCACATGTAACTAATCTAATAGAAGGATTGAGCTCAGTAAGCGGCATCATTTAGTTGAGCACAGTAGGAGCACTACCACTATTGTTCTTTCACTAAGTAGTCTAGTCATTCTGTTTATTCATGTACAGCTAAGCTTGGACAACCTCAACTGGCATTTTGGAAAATAAAATCAATGGTTGATGCATGAGAAAGTCTTATGCAACTTATCATAGAATTGCTCATTTTCCCCACTCCCGGAATAACCTATATGATTGCAAATGTTGCCTACCTATAGAGGAGAACATTGACGATGCTCTTCAGTGCCTGATGCAATACTTTCTCCGACAAACGCCCATTGCCGAGCATTCTCTAGCATTGACAATGATGATTTTGATTTTCATAACAATTTTAGGCTTTTGGTTCTACGCTTTCAGTCTTCATTGCACCTCATGTTATTTTTATTTTTATTTGTACCCAGGCATTGGAATAGATACACAAGGATGGTATCAGTTTGTTCTCACACTTAATTTTTACATTTTTAAGACGGTTAATATAACATTTCATTTTCTTTTCTCTCTTTTTCCCCCCCGTAACCAAATTACGTGCCCTACCTTTGTATTCAATTGTCCACAACCGCGCAAGTCGATGATTTTTTTTTGGCACCCACACACACACACTCACTTGTCAATTTGAATGATATACATCCAAACACACACACACACATACTATACATGTTCTATATGGTCTTTCATAGCTTGAACCTAATGTTCGTGGCTACGTGGTGTGAGATTTGTGTGTCTATATTTAAGGTGGCGATAAGCACTTCTATGTCTCTTGGTATTTTCGTGTTTGTTGTATCCATTCAAAGATGACCATCAAAAGTAGTTCCTACGAAATTTTTCATGAGAAATTCTCTTTGTATCAGAGTACTCATAGCAATGTTTGTTGATTGATTTAGGGCTAGCCAAAAACAATTTTTCTAACTAAAGACAATAAGGGCACACCTAAAGCTTTTTTTAATTTTAGGTCACAACTCAAAGGTTTTCAAGTATTCACACTAAAACTTATAAAACTTTGCCGATTTACGTGAAGGAAAGCATGGAATCTAGCCGATGTTTTGCTATATTAACTACTTTCAATAACACTGGTGAAATTTTACTAATTTTCTTGCGACAAGAAAATCAATGGTTTAAACACTTACTCACATATACAGTCCACCTCACCGATATCTGAAATCTATCTATACGACTTGAATTTTGGTTTGTTCTAACTTGCGATGAATTTTGCTGTTGACCTTTTGTTTCAAGAGATTGTTTAGCATTTACCGATTTGGATACTAGTCACTTCTGCAAACCACCTCCAGGTACGTAATTTCTCGTTATTTTCCACGGTATTTTTCTCCTTAATGAATGCATTCCTACATATATCTACGGCTATCATATTTCTTAAGATCACATCACTTACGCAACATATCTCGTCTGCCTATACTGCAATGACATCCCTTAACATATTCCTACAGTAATACTCACTTTCTCAACTTGCTTGGAAGTTTATATTGTTGGTGCATATATTTAAGGACACAACGTCAAGCAGTTTGCAATAAGAATAATACCACTGGACAATTTGAAACCAGAAAGATCTTTTACTTCCTTGCATTTTTCTTATGGCATATGAAATTAAGAATCCATAAAGTTATAGCTTGTGCTTGCACTGCATGTAATTTCTATTGAGAGGATTCGGCATTAAGCTATGCAGCTACTCATATGAGTTGCGGTGTTTTGAGTTAGTGAATAAAAATTTGTAAGTACTCTGTTACTCAACTACCTCCAATGTGGTGTCACACAGGTAGTACATGTTTTGTCTTTTTATGTCTTGTCTAGTCCATTGGTCACATGAACACAAATCCGCCGATTTAGGCAGTGTGTAAATGCTCATCTTGGTGTAGATTCGCCGATTTAGGCAACACCACTTACCTATGCAGATCCGCCGATTTAGGTAGCACACTGAAAAATTATAGATTCACAAGGGTAAATGTAGATTCGCCAATTTAGGCAGCACGTCCTATTGGTGTAGATTCGCCGATTTAGACAACACCAATCACAAAATCATGCTGCAGTGGCTGGCCACCACTGCAGATGGTATGATTTTGTTACCCGGGTACATAATGACAGTGATTTGGATTTGAACTTATATTGTGGAATTGGAAATGGATTGGGATTTGGTATCTGGTGGTTCTTACGGCAGTGTTTATGTGATAATACTTGACATTATGAGATTGATGATGAGTGTGACCAATGATATCCTGATTCATCAGGGTATGACGTATACTGCTTATTCTAGTGGTATGGGCTTAGACATTGAGATTCCATTTGGCTTAAGGGTTCCAGAACTTGTAATGGAATTGATATTTTATTGTTTAATGGAGCTGACATGTGGAAAAGGCTAAGGGTTATGTGAAAGGATCTCCAAAGGATATTATAGTTTATAATTTATTATTCAAGTGCTCTTTATGAGCTTTGGCCATTTATGATCGGCCGGCCAGTTTGTAACCAATTTGACCATTCAAGAAATCTATATAACAAATACGTGCAAGAGGGAAATGGTCACTCTTGCATGGGGGGAGATTGCACCCAGTGTCTGTCTATTTTCTTCTCCCCTCTCCTCTCTTCTCTCTTGCCGTGCCAGACGTAGCACTCCGCTCTAGGAGGTGCACCTGCGCATGTTCTCTTCCTCTCTCTCACACTCAGTCTCTCTCTGTTTGGGTATCTCGCGATTACGCGTCTATGTGGTTGCCAGGTATGTCGATTAGTCTGTTTTATGGTTGTAGTATGATATTTCGGGTATTTTGCAGGGAGCTCCGCGCTTTCCGTTTGCAACAGAACTTCTTTCAGAAGTGAATTTGGGCCTTGTTTGTCCATTTGACGGAGCAAAGACTGAATTCAGACGTTTTGACAAAAAATTGACCAACATCTGAGAGAAGTACAGTTCCAGATTAGAAGACCTAATCCAGAATATCAACAGTGTATAAAATACAGTAGTGGTTGAGATTAACGCTCCAGTTATACCAATCATTACTGAGATAACCTCTAGCGAGTTAAATGCTTTGATTCGATTGCTGAAATTAAACGCTTGTGTACAGGTATATTCAACAACAAAACAAGAAGTTGTGCGGAGACTGATCCTTTGCTAGGTGAGTGGTTGAATTTGTACTAAACCGCATTGATAAATTTGATGAATTTAAGATCAGGAAGATACATTGTTAGAGACCAGAAGGTGGCAGGTGACCAAGGTAGCTTAGTGTCCACCAAGGAGAGTGTAACTCAAGCAAGGCTAGATCCACTAGCACCGATTATTGAGGAAGGTAGTGACACTAACACTTCGTTAGACAAATCTTTCTTCATGATGGGTAGTCAACAGCCAGGAGGTTTCAACTATGACGGGCCAATGCCAGGAGGAAGCACCTCCCTAAATCCTTTGAATGATTCCAAGATCACTGTGATCTTCTTAGAGGGAACAAACTCGAGGGGAGCCCTAGTCTACTATTCTGACTATCGAGGACGCAAGTGCATTTGTATTGAAGAGAGGCCGGCTTAGAGATTGGAGATAATTCGAGTCTATGATGATGGAGATAGATTTCGAGACGAAAAGGGAAACCACTATCTGATAGTCAGTGAACCTGAGGATTACAACAGATATGGAGATAACGTGGCGAAAGGAAAAATGGTTTTAGAAGCTCAAGAACCGCCACCAAATATTGATCGACCCGGAGCTATTTTTATGTATGATAAGAAAACAACCAGGGTTTCAACTTAAAGATGGATTTTGGAGAGAGAAAACAACAATTTTGTGCGGTCTTAACTGAAGACATGGTGGAGTATGTCAACTCCCAAAGGCCATGCACCATATCTGCAGTTATACACCATACTATGGTGGCTTCTCGAATCAATTTCCAATTAGGCGCTAAGAGAAATCCTAAGCCCACAAAAAACAAGGGTTCCAATGAGCCTAAGGGGAAGGACAATGTCCAAAAGTCTCCTAAGGGAAATTCCAATAACAACAAAGCTAAGGAGAAGGGAGTTTACAAAGGCAAAAATAAACTCTCTCCTGAAGAGATTGAGCATTATCGCAAGGATAACCGTTGTTTCAAGTGTGGCAAGCAAGGGCATGTGTACTGCCTTGTCCCCAAAAGAACACCCGCTATGAGCCTCCTAGAGCTACCTTGATTGAAATCCAAGAAAAGGAAGCTCACCACAAAGGATCTCCTTTATGCCATGCTTGGGGAAAGGTAAGAGAACATGATGCTTTTATTCTCTTTGACCTCACAATTTCATATCCACAGAGTTGGCCACCAAGCTAGGCATCCAAGCCTATGAAAAGGGAGTTGTCCTACCCACAGGTGGTGCTTTAAAGGGGCAAGAAACTTCAATCACTCCCTTAATCTGGAAATTGAGGCTCCATGTCCAAAACTATGTGGACAAAGAGGACTTCTTTATCTCTCCTCTCAAGCACGAGGATGTAATCCTAGGGGCACCATGGTTTGATCGCATGGCTACCAATGTTAAATTCCCTGAAAGAAAATTCTACTTTAAGTACAGGAAAAAATATATGTACATAGATGCCAAAGAGATTGGTAACACCATACCCATTGTACATACGCAAGCTTTCAATAAGTCAATAAAGAGCTCTATTTCCGTGTACATGATTTTTGTTAAAGATTCTCAAAATGAACCTAATGCTTTAGCAAAAGAAAATATAAACAATCACAAGGAACTAGAGTTATCCAATTTTCTCAAGGGATTTCAAGATGTTTTTATTGATGACATACCTTGTGTTCCTCCCTCTCCCTCTCCCTCTCAACCCCCCCTCCCCCCCCCCCCCCTCTCTCTCTCTCTCTCTCTCTCTCTCTCTCTCTCTATCTATCTATCTATCTATCTATCTATCTATATATATATATATATATATATATATATATATATATATATATATATATATATATATATATATATATATATATATATATATATAGTGGTGTGCACACAAATGGGACCAAACTGAGCTTGCCTCTTGCATCCGAGAGCAGCTCCTTATATTAAGATGAGAGGTAGTTACAAGTAGGTTCACACTCAGGCCGTCCGGCCACACACCACACCTCCCCCCTTAGGGAGAAAAAAGATGGACATCTTTTTTACAATCTGGGCTGAGAATGGACTCGACAAGAAGGGATTAACTCCAACGCCTCATCCGGGGGGAGTGATCATACAACGGCTTGGGGCTAACGGATTGAGCTTGGGGGCTAGACTCGTCATCATGCCGATCATCATCAAGGCATGGAACTTGAACATCTCTCTTATGCAAACATTAGGTCGCTATCCCGATGTAATGGACAAGACGAGGAAGGACTGAGGGCTGATTTTCTCATATTAAACTGATCACTTAATATGGGAAGATAAAAGGGGAACAAGAGTTAGGATATATATATGTGCTTCTAGACCTATCTCAACAGGGGACCAAAAGGAGAAATGGTTGCATCTCAATAGGGGTCCAAAAGGAGACGGTCTACCAAAGAGCAATGTGCAATAAGTGTTTCTAGATTTATCTTAGCAAGGGACAAATAGGAGAGATTGTTACATCTCAAAAGGGGTCCAAACGGAGGTAGTCTATGAAAGAGCAACGTGCATTTAATGGAGCTTAAAAGACCTTAGGGTTAGCTTCCTTAAAGACCTCCAAAAGTTAGTGTTAAAAAGTCATTTGGCCTTATGCACGCTAGGGTTAACCTCAAGGTGGGAATCCTACCCAAGCATGAGGTGCTGCTTAAAGTGGTTGTGGGAACCTTGCCCAAAACTTGAGGTGATTTTTATGCTTAAATGACTAAGGTTTTTGAATTGTTGAATTCAAAGATAAATTCTCAAGAGGCATGAACGTTTTTCCATGATGGATTGACTAAGGCTTGAAGTATTCAATTAAAAAAAAATGACTTAAGAAGAATAAAAGACATGCTTGCTTGATTGACTAAGTCTTTGAAGTATTCAATTCAACCAAATGACTTTATAAACATAAAAGAAACATGTTCAAATGATCCTCCACTTGTGGCCCTCATGATGTGCTTGAATGCTATTGGATAGATTTTAAAGGGGTCTAATAAGAATTTAGATACATAAAAATAAATAATTAAGTTCTTTCTCTCAAAGAGGAAAAAGAGGACACATGTTCAAATGAAATAATAAAATATACAAGAGAGAGAGAGGTGTGGACTAAGCATGAGAGGGAGATATAATCTTCCACACACACACACACACACACACACACACACACATTCTCTCATTGTGTGGAGTGCAAAGTGCAAGAGCTCCATCTCCTTCTCCAATCTTGTTGAGAAGTGGAGAGCCTACACCAACACTCTTGGCTATGGAATGCAAATCCAACCAAGAGCCATGCTTCAATGCTTACGCTTACTATCTTCTTCATCTTCATTACTATGCTATTATGCTATGCTAAGCAAGATGAGTGATGATAAGTGAGGAACTATTTCTTTCTCCTATGAATGATTCTTGTTCCTCTTCCCTACCCTCATTCCCCGCTAGCTCTCTCCACCTTTGAAGGTGTTTGAGGCCTTGGGACTGAGGTTTGGGATAGTTAATGCTTTTTGCAAAGTTTATGTTATGATCGTGATACATGAATCTTTCCGCTTCATAGCATCACCAAGGTCACAAGGAACACAAAATTTGTATTGTAACAAGTCTCTCTTGATGGGAGAATCTATAATACAAACGCCTTTTGGAGGGGGGACCAGTCCTCAACTATTGTCATGTTCTCTAATACTCTCTCTCTCTCTCTTGCAAAAGTATTGTTCATGCCAAGTTAATTAAGTACTATGTTCATATTGCTATCATCAATTAAGTTCACCCTCTATGTTCTCAAAGTAATCTCATAAACATGATCACCCTAATTCTCTTAATTTTGCTATTCTCAAAGTTCATAGGCCATTTCCATTACATTGGTATCAGAGCATTTGGTTTCTCTTTTCTTGCTTAAGAAGATAGGTCCTTAAGTAGCCTATTAATGGTTGATTTTGTTAACTATATTAGGGTAAGTGGGACTGGGATCTATTATCGGTTTTGTTGAGCCCACTATGTGGGATATTGTGCACACCTCGGGAGCTTTGGTCTTCATAATGAGATCTTTTTAGACTTGCCTACGGCTTTACCATTATTCAGCCATAAGAAGTCTGAAAGGAGCTATCCCTTGGAAACTTTTCTATGTTAGACCCACCCCACCACTCTCTATAATAAACCAATTCGAGCAGTGGGTGTAGATACTTAAGTTCTTATTTCAAAGGCTAAGAGGAGTAGCAACTAAGGTTTTGAGTTGCCAAAGAATACACTAAGTAAACACATAAGTATAATTAGCATGGCTGACAATAACCAAGAGAGTAGAATGAAGATTGATAACTTTGAGTTTGCACATGAAGGTGCTAATGATGATGCCCCCATGTTTATCAATTATCTTGTTACTAGGTTGCATCAAGCTATGGGCAACCCTACTTTGCAAGCCGAAGTTACTCAACAACTTCGCGCTTATGGATTTCCCTTCCTCTCCAAGAGGAGAGAGAGCTTAGGAGGCATCTTGATGAGACCCCCAAAAGAAGACTCTCTCCCATACGAGAGGAGGAATCCAAAGAACGAGAAAGAAGTGAATCCCTAAGTTCCTCTAAAAATGTAGCTCCATGAAGGCGGCGGTCTAGACTATCGTCAACTCCTCCCAAGAGGAAACGGTCAACCCATAGTCTTTCTCTTCGTCATTCCGAAAGGGAAGAGATGAAACAAAGGAAGAAAAAGGCAAGAAAGAGGTCACCCTTTTCTCCTTCTTCTTCACCTTCCTCCTCTTCCAACGAAAGCAATAGTTATTCTCCTAGAGAATACAAGAGGAGAGGACATTGCAAAACTTACCCTGCATAGCGAAGGTCCCAAAAGCTTAAGAAATTCAAAGGGGGAGGAAAGAGTATCTCTTTTCTCACCTATGATGGCACATTTGGTGCCACCAACAAAGTATTGGCCTTCATCCAACAATTTGATGAGACCTTTGGAGACGAGGGCTTCACGGAGTCCTCCAAGTTACGCCATGTAGCTATGCACACCCAGAAATCTACTCATCAATGGTGGGCTAGCCTTCATGGAAACAACGAGGCCCCAAAGACATGGAAAACTCTACGAGTTTCCATCATGAAGCAATTCCTTGCAAGCAATGCAAAGAACAAAGTGCTTACCAAATGGAGGAGTTGGAAGCTACTCTTCAACGAGTCTATCCACAAATATGTAAACAAATTTTGGGTTTTACATCTCAAAGCTACAGTCTTTCAAAGGATAGACTTCATCGAACAAAAGTAACAATTTTGTGCGTATTACCTGAAGAAATGGCCGAGTATGTCAACTCACAATGGCCTAGAACTATCACCGAAGTCATCCACCATACTATGGTTTCTTCAAGGATCGATTTCCAACAAGGGGAGAGAAGAAATTTCAAGCCCATGGAAAACAAAGATCGAAATGAAGCTAAAGGGAAGAGCAATCCTGAAAACTCTTCCCAAGGCAACACAAACACCAACAACAACAAGGCCAAGGAGAAAGGAGCTTACAAAGGTAAAAATAATCTCTCTCCTAAAGAATTGGAGGCCTTTCATAAAGACCATAAATTCTTTAAGTGTGGGGAGCAACGACATGGTTATTGTTTTTGCCCCAAAAGACATGTACTCAATGACACTCCTAGAGCTTCCATGGTTGAAGCTCCAAAAGAGGATACTCATTGCAAAGGCTCATTCCTCTCCTATGCTTGGGGAAAAGTAAGGGAGCATGATGCCTTCATCTTGTTTGACCCTCGCTCTACTCACAACTTCATATCAACGGAGTTGGCCACCAAGTTGGGCATTCAAGCTTTTGAGATGGGAGATACTGTAATTGCTGACACAGCTTTCAAGGGATAGCAAGCCTCCATTACTCCCTTGATTGGGAAGTTGAGGCTTCATGTCCAAAGCTACGTCAACAAAGAAGAATTATTTTTTATCTCTCCTCTCTAACATGAGGATGTTATCCTAGGGGCACCATGTTTTAATCGCATGGCTGCCAACATGAAGTCCCCTGAAAGGAGAATCTATTTCACCTACAGGGAAAAGAGCATGTACATAGATGCTAATGATTCAGGGAACACTATATTCTTGGTAAATACGCTTGCTTTTGATAAGTCAATAAAAAGCTCTATTTTTGCGTATATGATTTTTGTTAGAGAATCTGTAAATGATTCTAATGTTTTCACAAGCATCAATAAAGGGAATCAAGAGGAATTAGAGTTGTCTAATTTCCTAAATGGATTCAAAGATGTTTTCATTGATGACATCCCTAGTGAGCTACCTCCAAAACGAGGGGATGATGACCATGCAAAATAGAGCTTCTACTAGGAAGCTCACCGCCTAATAAACCTCGTTATTGAGTTTCACAAGCTCAACAAGAGGAGATCATGAGGCAAGTCCATGAATTGGTGGAAAAAGGAATGTTGAGACGTATCTCCTCTGCATTCTGTTCACCACTACTTTTAGTGCAAAAGAAAGATGACACCTATCACATGTGTGTTGACTATAAAGCACTAAATAGGATCACTATTTTAAAAAAAAATATTTTCCATGCCACGGGTAGAAGATCTATTTGCAAGTTGGCCTGACAAATGCTCCAACCGCATTCAAACTCACGATGGACAAAAATATTCAGGCCACTCAAATTCTCTTGAGGAGTACAAGTGACACCTCGAGGTAATCTTTCAAGTTGTGAGAGAGAATATGCTTTTCATTAATCAAAAGAAAAGTGAATTTTTCCTACAAGAGATTCAATATTTAGGTCACATTATCTCTCAAGATGGTATATGTATGAATCCATCAAAGTTGGAGGTAATAAAAGCATGGCCTAATCCAAGGATTATAAATGAGCTAAGAAGCTTTATTGGTATGTGTGCATACTATAGACGCTTCATAGCAAAATTCTCTCAAATAGCAAGACCATTGCATGACTTAACAAGGAAGAACGTTAAGTACTCATGGGCTGCTAAAGAACAAAATGCTTTTGACAAGCTCAAAGAGAAGCTTACCTCCCAACCGGTCCTTATGCTTCCGGATCTCTCAAAGTCGTTTGAGGTCCATTGTGATGCTTGTGGTGATTGTCTTGGAGCAGTTTTGCTTCAAGAAGGGCATGCCATAACATACGAGAGCTGAAGGCTCAATGCCGAGGAACGGGTCTTGGGCATATACGAAAAAGAGCTTTTAGCTGCATGCCCTAGACACATGGAGGCACTACCTCTTGGGGTCTCCATTCATCCTACAAATGGATCACAAAGCCTCAAGAAATTCATGACGCAAACCAAGCTCTCCGATAAACAAATGAGGTGGGCAAACTTTCTTTCGCAATTTAAATTTTATATTTCTCACGTTGCTGGCAAGCACAATCAAGTGGTCGATACACTTTCACAATGGCCAAGGGTAAATGTGGTGTCTTTAGCAACTCACAATGATCTATCTTCTATTATAGATGTGTATGCTATTGACCAAGAGTTTAAGTAGGTAATTACAGCCTTTGCATTAGGGAAGAAAAAAAGAACAATTCACCTTGGAGGATGGTTATCTTCCAAACAACAATAGGCTATGTGTTACTCACCAATACACTAAGAAAGTCATGTACGAATCCCATGCTGCTCCTTATGCGGGGCAAAGAGGGATTCCATAATCTACTCTTCAAGGAGTAGAAATGTATTTATGTTGGTCTACCATGAAAAGTAAACATACAAGAGTATGTTTCAAAATTCTTGGTATACCAAAAATTGAAATTTGATCGAGGGAAGCAAATCGGATTGTTTCAGTTCGACAGGCTTAGCAAGAAAACACACTCTATTCCTGTCAAAAAGACTATTAAGGCACATCAAATGGTAACCCTCTCTAGATCTCAAATTTTCAAGTATCATGGCTTCCCAACATCCATAGTGTCGGACAAAGATCCTAGAATGACCAGTAATCTCTAGAAGGGTCTCTTTGAGAATCTAGGAAGTAGATTAAATTTATCTTTCGGCCTATCATCCACAAACGGATAACCAAAGTGAAATAACTAATGATTCTTGAATCTACTAAAAGCCTCTTTCATAGAAGTAGATCAACGTTCTCAATTAGAGAAGTACCTACCTCTTATAGAGTATCCGTACAATGACATTATACATACTTCTATGGGAAAAGCACCTTTTGAGGTTAAAGAGGGAAAATCCAAAAGTCCCCTATTACTTAAGGTATATGGGCAGATGTTCGTTGCTGATGAATATAGCTGAGACTTACAAGAATCTTTTCCAAAGATTAAAAAGGGTTATATCCATCTTACAGCAAAGGAAAAAAGGGTTGCTGCTAATAAGCACAAAAGAGCCTTAGCCTTTAAGAAAAATGATTGGGTCTTGCTAAAGTTTCTCAAGGCTCATCTAAGGCATACTACGGGTAAGATTCCTATGGGCCACCAAGAGTACTATGCTAAACTAGTAAAAAGATACTATGGTCCTTTTTAAATTCTTAAGCCAATCAATGAGATGTCTTATCAATTAAAGTTGCCCAACCATTGGCTCATTCACAATGTAACAATGTGAGCCTACTCAAGTCTTACAAAGGAGAGCCACAAAAAGAACCAATAGTGGAGGACCTGCTAGAGATCGAAGATCAAGAAGAGGTAGGTCTTCTACCCCTATTTTTGATAGTGATCCCTTTTAGTGCTCTATAGTCAACACACATACGATATGTGCCATCTTTCTTTTGCACTAATAACACAGGTGAGCAAAACGGAGATGAGCTAGGCCTAACCATGCCCTTCTCAACTAACTCATGCACTTGCCGCATAATCTCCTCTTGTTGAGCTTGAGAAACTCTATAAGGAGGTTTATTAGGTGGTGAACTTCCTAGAAGAAGTTCAATTGCATGGTCATCATTGCCTTGTTTATAGTCGCTTACTTTCGTAGCAAAGAACCATACGTAAACGAATTGAGCAAAGACAAGATTCTTTACTTATTCTCTTATGAAACTGCTATGGAGAAAGGTATAGTTTTTGTTGATAGATACAGGCGAGAATACCAACGTATTCTCCCAAAGGAGTTAGAAAGGGCTACAGGTCCAGGAACATCAGTAGATGCCCTTGAGGAAGTGCTAAGAGCCACCTACACCCCAAGCAAGTCGACGAATCCTTTTGCAAAAGATTATGAAGCTACCTCACATTCCACCCGACCGCAGGCATTCAACAACCAAAACCAACCAGCAAACCAGCCATCATTGTAGGCATGGCTTCGATAGAGTGCAACATTGGAACAAGATTGAAACTGAGATGGTTATCAAGCCGCACGAGGGCTGAGGGATTTGCAAGAACCACCACTCTATTCAAGGTATCAAGGAGAGAGTAAGCCAAAGACTCAAGGGTCAACAGAGCCTGGAGGGCCACACATAGAACGAGTTCAAAGAGATGAACCATCTCTGTCGAGAACTATTAGAAACTATGGCTTAGAAGCACCACTGGGTGAGGAACCAGCCTATTACAGAAGACCTGAGAGGTATATCGATTAGGACGTTATTTCGACAAAAAAAACAATTATGAGATCATTTTGGGATGACCATTCATGCGACAATTAAAGATGGTCCAAGATTGGGGTTATGACCACATATACCTCAGACATGGCGAGACAACAACTAAAATACAACTGAAAGACCATAGTTACAAAGATGTGAACCAAACACCTGTGGAAGAGTTTGATTTAGGTACAGTAGTAGAATCAGAACTCCCAGCATGGTTAGGGCAACAAAAAGAGCTATGGATGTGCGGAGCTTCACATTGTGGAAGCTTAAGAAAGGAGGAATGCATCTTAGAAAGAGCGATTGAGGACAAGGAGTATATTCCGGAACCTTTCCCTGAAGATGCCTTGGAACCTCTAGAATGGGAACACATACTAGCAACATTGGATGTTTATACCATTGTAGATAGTCCAACAACAAAATTTTGCGATAAGGATGGCTATGATGTGCTACCCTACTACATGCTAAGCATTATTCCAGGAGAAGATGAGAGGATCGGACCATGAGAACAAGAAGAGTTTTATAACTCCTCTGAACATCTGGAAGTAAATGATGATGCAGATAATGAATGTTCAGACACCTCAAGTGAGCGTGGAAGGGAAAACAAGAATATCAAGTTTTATGATTTTGATAATCAGCACCCTAGATGCCAGGAACGTTATAGGAGGAAATGAGCAGGAAACAAAGCAAGAGAGAACTTGATGCCCAGGATAAAAGGTAAAACCCACTATTTGATGCTTGTAAAAGCAGAGGATTGTGTAAAAGATCAAATATCAAGAAGATTCTCAAAAGATAGAAAGGAAAGAACGCGAGAGGAAATAAAACAGGTACAAAAAGCTAACACAGAAACAGAATCACAAAAATCTCAAAAATAAAAAAAAGAAACAACGAAAAACCAAGAGTGGACCAAACTGGAGCGTAAACAGAAATATCAAGAACTGAAACGGTCTTTACGAGAGGTATGGACTACTGAAGAAGATAGTGATGGTAAAGGGGAGTCAGAAAAGGGAAACATGAATATACCATCACACTATCGGAAATTTACCATCCAAGACAGAAAAATCATCATGATGCCACCAGTCGGGGAAAGAACCAACCAAGAATCTTACGATGGGCCTGAGATGCAAAAAGGATAGACCTCGCGGAACTAGGTGAAAAGCCTCAGCCGGTCTATATAGCAAACGATTTAGAGCTTGAAGAAGAAGAACGACTAACACAACTTCTAAAGAAGTATAAAGATGTGTTCGCATGGTCCTATAAAGACCTCAAGGGAGTTGATCCATCGATATGCCAACATACAATTCCTTTGAAATCGGATGCCAAACCTAGCAAACAACGTCCTTATACATATAATGACACATTTGCTAAACGAATCAAAGAGGAGATTGACAAGTTAATGGAAGACGAATTCATCTATGAAATCGAACATACAGATTGGGTGTCACCCATTGTGGTAGTCCCCAAAAAGAACGGAAAACTGCGAGTGTGTGTAAACCTCAAAAAGGTAAATACAGCCACCGTAAGGGATAATTATCCCTTGCCAATCGCAAAACATATACTTGAGAGGGTGACCGGAAAACGGGCTTATTCTTTTCTGGATGGATTTTCAGGATACAACCAACTAGCAATTGCAATGGAGGATCAACACAAAACAGCATTTGCCACAGAATGGGAAATTTATGCGTATCGAGTTATGCCGTTTGGCTTAACTAATGCCCTAGCTACCTTACAAAGGTTAATGATGCACGTGTTCAAAGAATACCTGAGAATATTCTTAGAAATATACATGGATGATCTTTGTGTACATTCTCTTCTACGAGAGGAACATATTGACCGTTTGCAAAAGGTATTTGAGAAATGCAGGACATATCGAATCTGTCTTAACCCGGAAAAGTGTATCTTTATGGTTAAGCAAGGCCGCATCTTAGGACACATTGTCTCAAGAAATGGCATAACCACTGACCTAGACAAAGTAAAAGTCATAGTAGACCTACCCAGGCCTACTAATGCGAAACAAGTGCAATCCTTCATGGCACACTGCGGATATTATCAAAGATTCATATACATATATGCAGTCATTGCACAACCTCTGTATCGTTTGCTATTCAATTTCGATTGGACCGAGGAGTGTGAAACTTTATTCCAAAAGCTGAAGGAAAACCTTATAACATCACCTGTACTTAAGGCACCGGATTGGAAAAGATATTCCATGTTCACATTGATGCTTCGGCATATGCAATCGGGAGTATTCTGGCTCAACCAGGAGACGAAACAATATATTTTCCAGTTTGTTATGCAAGCCGGTAGTTAAACAGTGTGTAAAAGAACTACACAACCACCGAAAGAGAGGGGTTAGGAATGATTTATGTTGTAAAGAAATTTTGGCATTATTTGCTTGCGAACAAATTTGTGTTCTTCACAGATCATCAAGCTCTTTTGTATTTGGTAAATAAACCATGCAATACAGGGAGAATTGTACGTTGGTTTATTATATTGCTAGAATTTGATTTCACAGTGGTGGTCAAAAATGGTAAAACCCATCTACAAGCGGATCATCTTTCAAGGATACACAACGGGGAAGCTCCTGAAGGAGTAGATGATGACATACCAAATGCTTATCTTTTCAATATTGAAATGATACCTAAATGGTCTCAGGAAATTGTCAGCATTCTTTCCTTGGGAGGTAGGTTTGATAACACGAATGAAAGATCCAAGCAACAAATAATTCGACAAACAAAAAACTTCCAGTTGATTGCAGGACGGTTGTATCATTTAGGATCGGACCAAGTCCTACGATTATGTATAAATCCGGAAGAATTTGAGTGTTACCTTGAAGAAGCACATGTACAAGATTGTGCATTTCATTGTTCAACAATGAAAACACACCAGAGACTGAAGCAGTTAGGGGTTTATTGGCCAACTATGTATGCGGGCACACATTCTTATGTTACCAATTGTACTTTATGTAGTGCCAAACAACCAGTGGATCACACGACATTGTTTCAGGTAAACATTGCACCTGCATGGAGTCAATATATCATTGATTTCTTAACCACCAGGACGTTCCGTGAAAACATCACAAGAGCACGGAAAAGGGCTATAGAGCTAGAAGCTCGTGACTTTTAGTTATTGGGCACCAACTCTATAAGCGAGGAAAGGACAATCAACTTAGAATCTGTGCAAGTGAAAGCGAATACCTACTGATTCTAGAACATGCACATAGCGGAATAGGTGGAGGCCATTTTTCGGGCGATAAGACAACAAAAATTGTCTTAATCGTAGGTATATGGTGGCCTACATTGCACATGGATGCGGAAGAATTTGTAAAGCGTTGTGACGCATGTCAGTGCACCAAGGTGCCGATAAAAAGAGATGAGATGCCACTACGGCCAATGATGGGAGCAAGAGCATTTGCAAAATGGGGCATTGATTTTGTGGGACCTATCTCACCCCTGCATATCGCACCCATACCCAATATATCATTGTGGCTACGGACTATCTCACATAATGGGTCGAAGCCAAGGCAACGTAAAAAGCAGATGCACGCACCACTACACAATTTTTGTATGAGAATGTTTTTGTACGATACGGGTTACCAATAGAAATTGTCAGTGATCGTGGGACACATTTTCTTAATGAAGTCATTGAATATCTGCTAGAGGAATTCATGGTCATACATAGGAAATCTGCTCCATACCATCCACAGGCAAATGGACAAGCTGAGGCCACAAATAAAACACTATGCACGGTTCTCACTAAAATAGTGTCAGAGTCAAGAACAAATTGGGATCAGTAGCTACACTCAACACTATGGGCATACAGGGTAGCATACAAAACATCAATAGGAACAACACCGTACAACATGGTGTTTGGCCTAAATGCTATACTACCCATAGAGTTTTTAATTCCAACTCTATGAGTAGTGAAACGCTTAGAATGGACAGGGCATGAGCTCTCTTCAAGAATAGATGATCTTGAAAAGCTAGATGAACTCTGCTTGAGAGCTGTAGCTTCAATCGATGCTAAAAAGAGAAGACAAAAAGAGTTTTTTGACAAGCATGTGCGCACTAAAGAGTTCAAAACAGGTGACTATGTACTTGTTTATACTTTGAAGCAACACGCCAAAAAACTTAAAAAGCGAGGGATGAGACCCTTTGTGATTAGTGATCTATCATAAAGCGGAGCTGTCAAGCTTGCTACATTAGCGGGTGAGGAAATGCCGAACTGGATTAGTGGAAGTCGACTGAAGAAATATCATCTACCACTCACACAGGATATACTTCAACAAATTCATCAAGGAAAACAACGAATGAAGGAAAAACAGAGAGTACGAGAAGAAGCTCAAACAGAAGCAAAAGAACGCATTGCAAAACGAAAACTTCTACGACAACAACAACAAGGTGATGCACCATTGTGAATCAATGCCATTCGACTAAAGATGTTGGATGAAGAAACAGTGGAGCCAATAATTGCAGTCAAAGTGGGTAGCAATCAAGTTGAATCTACGACATTGCTTGATTCTGGAGCTCAAGAAAATTTGATCTCTCACGGATTATACCAACAGCTCAAATCCACAGGTCAATTTCACCCTACTCGTCAAGTGCTGGAAAGTATTACATCACACTCGTTGAAAACATTGGGCTAGACTATATTGCATGTACAAATATATCAATATATTTACCCACACAAATTTTATGTAGTCGAGGAGGTAAGCACACAACACCCAATGATGTTGGGACAACCTTGGCAAAAAGAGTACAATGTGCAAATAGATTGGAATGCGAATGCAGTCAAAATTCATCATGCACAAGAACACCAGGTAATAGCCTTTGCTCAGCAATACCAGAATAATCAGCTGCCAGCAATGCAATCACGGGAAGTCGAGCAAAAACCAAGAGGGCTACCAAAGACCAACATGATACCCAAGGCTCACACACAGGTAAAAGAAAACCACGCTAACTACATACATACGAAGTTACCAAACGCAGTGCAAAGATCTAGGTTACCAAAATAAGGGAAACAAGTATGGATGCGGAAGGATAGAAATGACATGGCAGACAAACAACAAGGCAAGGAAAGAATTCAACCGAAGCAGATAGTTCAACCAAAAACCAAGGGCATAAAACAGACATGGATCCGAAAGAAAATGCTCAGCAATAACTCAAATGTCATTCACATTTGGATACCAAACAAAAGCAAAAAGAACTCCCTTCAGTACAAGTAACAACAGAAGGCCGACAGATGCATTTGAAAAAGGGCAACCGACTTATGTGGATGCCAATCAACAACAAAAAAGTGTCAACAAAGGAAGCAGCAAAACACCTACAAAACCTGACAAAAACAAAATACCAATGGAAAGCAAAAGAGATACGGACTACGATCATTCCGGACAAACCAACCATCTCTAACGAGACAACTACAGTCATATCAACAGTAGCGGCAAAGAAATTGCCTGTGGCAAAACAGACAATTAAATAGAGAGAAATACAGTTACAGCTGTTACTTGCAAAGAAAATAGGAAACCTCGACGGCGAATGCCAATAAGCATTTTGCTTATACCCTTCTCTTGCACAACATTAATTTTTCCATGCATTGACTGAGTATGCATAAAATAGGGCCACATTACAAGGCCAAGCATCAACACAATTTTGTCAACCTATGCACGACACACACTCCGAGGTGATACCTTGTCGTCCGGGAGGACTCCGGCTAGGAGGGGGGGAGGCATTCTCAAATGCGGACCAATAGCAGAAAGAGCAAAAAAGGGCATGATTTTTGACTATTTTAAGGGTTGTTGTTTGATTGCAAAATTTCAAGTACATATGCCCTTATACAGCATGTATCTACAGGTATATGGGGCCAAATGCCAAATCAAGCCCCTAGGTGTGTGCATATAAGTAGAAATAGCAAGTTGTCGAGCAAAATATTGGTAAAACGGAGAAATCCAGCCATAAAAATTTCATTTGAGTGTATATAATGTTTTGCGGTGATGTTTGTGATTTATTAGGATTTTTAGGTATTTTCTGGGTTTGATTTGCTATTTTCGTTTTAATTTTGCTAATTTTAGGCAAAAAAACTTCAAAAATACAAAAAGCAAGTGAAAAACGGTCGTAATGAAAAAAAAAATATGGGAATGATCAGTGACTATAGGACAACCTATGGTACAGTGGGGGTGCAATTATGAGACTGGAGCGGAAAGCGTGTTTTGGCCAGGCTTTGACCGAAATGCCAAATTTCTCGTAAACAGAGCAAATGGAGTCCAAATCAAGAAATTTTTGAGCATAAACCGCATCTCGTAGGAAGTTAGGAGCACATGTCAAATTTCATGAAAAGTGGTTCGGGGACCTTCATTATAAGAAATTTTCACCTCATTTTTAGCTCATTTTCACTATTGACCTTGTGGAGAGAGCTTCTACCACCTAGAGTGGACAGACCTTCCAACAGCTTCTACGACACGCACGACTACCTGACGAGCTTCAGAAATGAGAGGTAGGCTCACCACCTTGATCTTTTCGCGCATGTTTGTCGTTTTGTCGCGAAAACTAGCGTAGGGTTCACACACAAAGCGGGCGGTAGGGACCTACAAGTAGAGGTGGCGACCTAACGACTAACCCAAAAGCAATGAAACTTCATCGACAGCTTACCCTAGCATAGGAGACTAGTCCTAGATGTCCAAAGGCAGTAGAAAACCATCGGGAAAAACCCTAATTCCTAGAATCCCGCAAGAGGCCACCAAATGGGAAATCGGTGAAAAGGTGCCCAAATGCTACCAAATTTCATGGGTAGGAGAATCTCGACATACTTGACAAGTCCATGTAACCCACTTGACCAAAAAGTGACCCAAAGCGGCACTAAACTTCAAAAACAGCATCAAACACACAAAGCGTCAAATGTCTCGCGGCCAAAACCGCAGGCCCGTTTGCCACCAAACTTCACGAGCGGCTTTCCTAGACCATCAACAACCAAGTCCTATGGTGGTAGACCACCACAAATCATCAAAGATATGTAAACACAACCACAGGTGCTTCTAGAGCAACAAATTGCCAAATGAAACTCCGGCGAATCCAAAGTCGACAAAAACCATACGACAAGGATCCCCAAGGGATCGGAAAGCTATGGAGACCAACATCAGGAAATTTCATCGCCAAAAAGAACTCCAAAAGTCAGAAAATGACTCGGAGGCTCTGAAGTCCACACAGGGAGTTACTTTCTATCCATTTGACTTTTTTGTTGAAATTAAGCTTAAAAGGGACTCAGGGGGACCAAGGGCAGGCACTAGTGGCACAATCCATGAAAAAATCATCAGGAGACATCCTACGCGTAGGATGTCTCAAGGGCATTTTTGGGCACAGATCCCAACATTTTTCATCACACACATTTTTTGAATGACCTTTACATGCTAACCACCAAGTTACATCACATTTGGATCAAAATTGACCTCATATGCCTGAAAAAACGCAAAGTTAGGGTATAGATGCAAAAATGGTCAATAGACCTACCAAATATTGTCTAAATCACATAGAACTTACAAAACACATTCAAAAACACATCACCAACCAAGATGTGTGGTCAGAACCAAAAATTGGTGAAGTAGACATCCTATGCGTAGGATGTCTATTTGACATTTTTGGCCTGCAGTGGATGGTTGTCCATTCCAGATCCAATCACCTCATCGTCATGAGCTCATATATCAATTTTGAAGCCATTCTAATCATTTTTTAACCCCAACACCTTCAAGATACACTTTTTTGAGCCAAAAACACTACACGGGCTCTTGCAAGCATCAATCCTTGTCCAAATCCAAATCCAAGAGCATAGCCATGTTCCATAGGCCAAGGACTACCCACATAACAAATCTCATGTCATTTTGATGAAATAGACATCCTACGCGTAGGATGTCCCCAGTATAATTTGGACCTTCTGTGCAAAGAGTGACATCATGGGAGCCAATACCATGGTGCAATGAGCCCATATATCAATTTTCAACCCATTTGGACATCACTTGCTACCTATATGGACTTTATACCTAATTTGTGACCTAAAGCCTGTATCAGTCCAAAAATCCACTTTTCGATGTCCAAATCAACATCCAAGCACATAGCCATGTTCCATAAGCCATACACTACTAGCATGTCAAGTATCAACTAATTCTGATGAAAAAGACATCCTACGCGTAGGATGTCTAAATGGAAAATTTTGGCTAGATTTGCACTGTGAGCACATGCACAGTTTCACAAGTTCCTTTTAAGCTTTACTTTCAATTTTCAAGTCATTTGGATAGTTAAAACTCAGTTTCTCAGCTAATATGCAAAAAACGCTAACTTCGGACTCTGAGTGCAACGGGATCTATGGCAGCCGCGAAGTCACTGGCAAAGAAGAAAAGAATGACCATAAAGGACTACCTAGAAGAAGTGGAGCCCTTCGTCATACCGGAAGGAACACTAAAGCCCACCATCACATGCATCCAAGAAGATCTGCTAAAGTCGAACGACCTAAAGATCTACCAAGGAGTTTTCAAAGACACTGAAGGGAATGTGATCGAGCTACCAATGCTACCGCGGGAACTCAATGAGTTCGTAAGAAGCAAGATGGCCGGGTACTTGGAGAAGATTGATCTCCACAACTACTTTGAAGCAGTGCCGACAGGGGTGGACATAAAGAGAGTCTGGGAGTTTGTGACAACCATCAAAGAAGATGGAGTGGCCAAAGTAACCGATCTACAAGGCGGGCCAGAAACAGAAATAATCATCACTGAGCAGGTTGTAGCAAATGCACTAGAACTCTCCAACAAGGGGGATAGTGTAACTAAAAGAAGGGATGATGTCAAGGTGTACAATGAGAAGAAAGGAAACTACACTTTTGGAGATATTTCCAACCGAAGAGTGGCAATCATGAGCCAGTTGTACAACCAATACTTCCATATGTGCATGAAGCGGCCACAAAAGTACCGAATGCCGCGAGGAGCAATTTCCATGACGTTCACTTGGGCAATGATGAAGAGCTCTCCAAAGATAATCAACTATGCAGGGTATATACATGACAACCTAGTGAAGATGGGTAACAAGAAGCCAACGTATATTGTACCAGGAGAACTAATCACTAAGGTGATTTATGGGGCATTACACGCAAAAGGAAGATGGCCTGACCCCCCATCTCAGAACGACTGGCTGAGGCTAAAAGAAGACAAAGAAGATGAGCCACAAAGAGCACCAAGGGTTTCCACAAGACTGAAAAGACGGCTAGAGCCTGTTCAAGAAGAGAAACCAGAACAAAAGAAAGGAAAGAAAGAATTTGCCCAAGTGCCTGCAAAAGAGACAAAGTCACAAAAAGCGGCAAGACTAGAGCGGCTGATGGAGAGCTTCCGAGCAGAAAGAGCCCTTAAAGGTGATTTGAGTGAGCTCTGGAAGCCTTCTCTAGAAGCAATGTCGGGATCATCCTGAAGAGTGCAAAGGGACAGATTCGTGGATTATATCAAAATTTTTGAGATTCTTGATGCCGCATCAGAAAATATACTGCATGTACCTTTCACAGAGGAGGAAGTGGAGCAAATACGGCAGAAACTGCTAGACGAGCAAGAGAGCCAAGAGCAAGAAAGAAAAACAAAGGCAGACCGAGATCTAAAGAAAAAGCCTACATCTCTACCGGCCAGCCCACAGCCCTCACCACCACCCTCACCACCTCCTAGTAGCCCTCCACAAGAAGATAAAGAGGCTAAAGACAAACACAAGGGCAAGGAGGAGGCCAAGAGAGAAAAAAGTCAGGAAAGGGAAGAGGTTAAACCCAAAAATGGAGAGACAAAGCCAAACAAAGAATACAACACATTTTTGGACCTGCTAGGTGCAGGATACACAAAAGAAGAACCTGCCACAGTCGCATTCTACTTGTCAAGCACAGGGCCTAAAGAACAAATGCAAGGCATCAAGTTAGTAGAACTAAAAGAAATGGCCACAGATACACTAGACCTACACCCACCCTCCAATGATTGAGATGTGGTGATGACGAATCTAAGAGATGGCAGCTCTCAAGGCCACTGAAGTGAAGATAAAGATGGAAGTAGACTCTCTACAAGGACAAAGTCAAAGGCAGAAAGAGAGAGAAGCGGAGCTACAGGCCAGCCTAGCAAGGGCATTGCAAAGATGCCAGGCAATGGAGGAAGAAAATCGAGCAGCAGCACAAAGTACTCAGCAAATCACTGATAGATGCCGAGAGGGAAAGGGATAACCTGACCCTACAGATGGCTGAGGAATCTAAAGAAGTTGAAGCCATGCGAAACGCAAAAGAAAAATCGAAGATAGATCAAGAAGCTAGCCAAGATGAGGTCCTTGAGCTCAAGGACCAACTCAAAGTGAAAGATCAAACCATCCAGAGGCTACGGGCATCTCTTGCCAGAGTCAGAGCCTCTAGCTCGACTCACATCACTACTGAAAGTCAACTTTATGAAGAACAGATGCAAGAACTTCAGAAGGAGTTGACTCTAGAGAAAAAGCAAAGATTGATGATGGCAGAAGGTTCTGTTGTCATGCAAACACGAATGGAAGAAGAACAAAAAGCCATGCAAGAGGAGTTAGAAACTATCAAAAGAAAGCTCAAAGAGGCGGAGAAGGTAAACGCTGAATTGAATGACCTCCTCGTAAATATGGGCAAAGAAGCTGAAACAGAAAAACAGAAACTCCTAAAGCAGATTGAGGATTTGAGAGGACAACAAGCTGAGGAGCAAGAGGGCACAGGACCAGCAGCAAGAGGGCACAGGACCAACAGCAAATGAAGGCATAGATTTAGAAAATGTGGCAGATCCGGTGGACACACCTTTGCAAGAGGAAACCCTAGAAGGATCCTCTCAAGAGCCACAAGATCTGACACAGGAGGAAGAAGAAAATCTGCATAAGGCAATAGAGGTAGAGATCAGAGAGACGACAAAGGAAGCCTTGGAGTGGGAGCAGAGGGTTTTCAAGTCCATGACCATCCAGAAGATTGACGCCAGCAACCTCAGGCGCGAATGGCTTCAACCCTCTCTCCCATATCCATTGCTGAAATATGAAGCCGCCACCATCAATAAGAGGATTAGAGAAGAGACGACCGTGCCACTCTATATTGCAGACATCTCCCAACCAGAAGGGGTCAGGCTAATAGTTGACTCTCAGCCCAAATGGAGGAAGGCTTGGCTCACAAAGTACCCACAATACCTAATCCACTTGGTAGAGGCACCGAAAAACATCAGAGACAACCTCAGCTTTTGTCCTCTACCAAGGATCAGGACGTGCAAAGCCCAGGAGATCTTACAAAGGAGACAACCCACTTGGCTGAATTACCCTAAGCTGCCGGGCTTGAAGGTAGGTGAGAGAATAAGTGTCCAATACATGGTGAAAACCCTAACGGGCACCATCAAATTGTTCACTGGCTCACTTGACCTTACATGCATCATGATGAAGAAAATTTGCAAAACACTTTTAGCAGTATTTGAGACTTTCAAGCCAGGCCAGGTGACAGACAATATCTTTTTCTTCCAAGATACTTACAGATGTACCTATGATCTGTCTGGTCAGCCGTCCAAGGAGGTAATACATGCGCTATATCAAAGGATAATGTTTCTACCATCCTATCACCTCCAGGCCTTTGAAGAAGCATTCTACACTGGCTTCTTCACAATAAACACTGATATTTCGGCCCAACAATGATGAACCTGCATGCAAGATACGAATCACTAATCAAGATGCGTGAAACCATACGATGAAGAAGCAGATCAGCATCCATGTCGGGGACGACATGAGGAAGGAGGGGGGGAGTGTTAGAAGCTGGACACACCCCACTGCAACTAACTACTCAGAAGATTATCATTTTTTGTGATTATTCATTTATTGAGGAAACCTGATTTTTCACCTTGTAAATATTGGGACTTACAGAAGTTTCCGGATTGTATCCCAGTTTTGATAGTTAGATGGAGTAGATGGTTGATTTGGAACTTTAGGGTTTGAGAATTGTAAGGTATATATACCACTTTTTGACCTTAATGAAAAAACTTTTGTCATTTTTAAAAACAAGTTTTGAAGTCTGTGAGTGAGCGTACTGTGTACGAGAGAGTGTGTGAGCTTCATCTTGATGCTACGCGAGCATCGGTGGTCCGAATCGAGTGCAGAGAAGTGCAGCGTGTTGCCCCCGACGAGAGCTATGCGTCGATACCTACATTGCACACGTACGGTCCGGTTTGGCAAGCTCCATCTACGAGCTTCATCTGGTGATTCAATGAGCATACATTGTCCGATTTTGCATTGCAGCATATCCACGCGTTCGCATTGAGTAGAGCTACACATTAGACACTTTAGATTTCGGAAACAATGACCTATAAATTTCGGCCAGACATCCTAATCGATTCTGCACCGGGTGATTTAGGTTGGGATTTTGGTTCATAGACCTTAGGGAGAGCGACCTATTGGTGTTAGTAGGGTCTCCTTCAAGTTCTATGGTGTTTTGAGATTGTTTGATGGGTGTTCGGCTCTAGACCGCGTTGTAGGAAGTTTCCTCTTATGCACTCTTGAAGGTTGTGACTTAGACAATTGGTAGAGACCTCTGTAGGAATTAGTTAGGAGTCGGTCGAGTGTAGGTTGACACCTTATGCTTGCTTCCACGCGCCTGCGGGTCGAGCTTTTTCCTTAGTTGACAAATCTTGTTAGGTGAGTTCTCGCTGTGCTGAAGTCCATCGCGGCGTATCCGTCCAACAACAGATGATTGAACAAGATTAGATTTGACTTTGATATTTTGTATGATGAATAATACAAGAAGATTGTGAAGTTGATTATGCCAGAAAGAAAGTGGGTAGGATGTTTGTTTTCCATGCATTGGAGTACCCTTGTCTCTTGGCATGTTGGCTCCCCTTGTGTCTCCATTTGAGAAGGTTATGGTGGCACAGTAGCCTTGGATGTTGTGCCATTTGTGTGCCCGTTGGCATGGCTATTTGTGGATAATGAGAGGATGTTGCCATGTACTCTTTCTGCAATGCCTTTCTTGAAGATGTCATATAACATATAAATAAATGTGTTTCAAATTTTGCACTAAAGTGTTTTAGTTTAATAGATGCTTAATTTGAATTCAGCACAATGAATTAGTTATCTTGAATGTCTACATGTACGAATATGGATTTTTTGAGGAGGCATGGCAAAAAGGAGGGGTCAAGCCCCCCTATTGTCCGCGTGCGCGCGGACGTTTGGGGGGATCCACCCCTCCCTTATTTTTTCCCTGCCTCCATTGAGAGAATATAAAGCATAATGACTAGTTTAGTAATGTTGTTTAAAATGTGTCGCTGCAGGTAGCTTTGCAGTCTCATAACATTCCCTTCACCATTTATAACGAAGGTATGTCTTTTGAATGTATTTTTTTTTAATTGAATATATGCTATTAGTTATATAAGTTTTGCTACCTGTGTGATATTAGATTCTGATATAAGAGATTTTGAGCTCTCTGATTATCCGCATGCATGCGGATGATCAAAGAGCTTATACATCAACTATGAACTACACAATAAACTGAATTGGTGCTTTAGATAATTGGTTAGATGTTTTTTTAAAATATGATTTTCTAGCATATTTAATTGCATTTTGAAAAATAGATTAATTTTGTTAGCCATTTTAAACTTTTGTATCAAAACAACATAAAACACAAGAGTTGTTGCGCCCTGTGATCATCCGCTTGCAAGCGGATGATTAGAGAGCTCAAAAACCTACTATAAACTAAGTACTATTGAGAAATAGTTTCTTGAAATAATGATTACAATTTTGATAAGTATTTACTGTATAGTAGGTGTTTGAGCTCACTAATCATCTGCTTGCAAGTGGAGGATCAGAGAGCTCAACAACTCCTATGTTTTATGTAATTTTATGGTCTCATCTTCTGATTAGTGAGCTCAAACACTTATCATACACAACTACTTATGAGAAATGGTATCTTAAAATAGTGATTTGAAGTGTATTGACTATTTTAGACCATTATGTCAAAATTACATAAAACATAGGAGTTGTTGAGCTTGCCAACAGATGATTAGAGAACTCAAACACCAAGTTTTTGCTATTTTGAATATCCTTAATCTCTTGTGGAGGCCTTCATGATGAAGATGGAGGTTTTTTTTGTTGAAATTTTTGGCCAAAACAAAGGAGATTCTATCCATTTTTTTATGTTTAATATACACAGAATATTATTTTGGTTTTGACAAACCTCTAAGTCTTGATTATTTTTATTATATGTTTTTTATAGTGTATTTAATGGCACCCAAGAGGAAGAAATAAAAAAAGAAAGATCCATGTCTTTCGACATAATAGCTGTCAAGAGAATGTATTTCTAAAAGGATGATAGAACAAGAAGCATCATCACATGTGTGTCGTTTAGACACTACCCCCAAAAAGAAAAATCCCACTTGTGCCAAAAAATGTGTTTTCATTGATGATGAAGCTGAAGTGTATGAAGATTCTAATCATATAGAAGATGAAGGTATTTATAACCCATTGTCATGGTTTATAGAAGATGAAGATATTTATAGAAGATGAAGGTATTTATAACCCATTGCCATGGTTTATAGCATTGAATACTTTCTTTGATTACTTTTAAGACTTGGTTTTTATTGGGTTTATTTTTGTAGAGGCTAATTTGGATGAAGAGGGTGGTGATGAAAATGAAGAGGTGAGTGGTGACAGTGATCAAGGGAGAGGGGATGATGGTAAGGAGAAGAAACATTCAAGAAAATTGGGCAAACAAGTTTCTCTTGGCTTGATGAATGATGTGTTGAGTCAGTTTTATGTGAAAAAAAGGACTACGTCTCCTCCCATTCCTCTATGTAGATTGGTGGCTCATGAAGCTGTTAGATTTGCCACCAATGATGCACAGTGGTTGATAACTTCTTTTGACTCATCTGCTTACCTAGAAACTATGGGTCATTATCTTGTTTTCATGGAGGGTGCTAGAGGAGAGATGATGCCAGCTACCATAGGCAACCTCAAAGAATGGGGGCTTATATGGTGTCAAAAGAATGATGAGTTTGAGAGAGCTCTTGGGAAAGAGTGGCATGACCTAAGGGGTAAGAAATTTTTGGTTTGGGATGGTAACCATAGGTTGAAGACATGGTGGAGACGCATCAAAGAAAGTATGTCATGATTTCACATTTTCTCATTTCCATGCTATGAATGATGCTTCTATATGATTCTTGTATTTGTTGTTTTAATATACATATTACTCCGATAATGCTAAATACCATGTGAGTGTGAGGTGTCAATGGCATACAAGTACCAAAGACAAACGAGGCAAAGCTCCTACTTGCACTGGACACAACCAATGCATAAGTCACTTAACATCAACTTTATTCCATGGTGATGTGCATTGTGCTTAGCTATTCACTTCAGATAATTTATTGTTGTGAATAGGATTTCTAGAGATCGTGTGACTCCAAACATTTCTCATGAGGTATACATGTTTCAAAAGTTTGGTGTTGCCAACAAAGAATCTATTCTCGATACATTGACACCAAAAATGAGGAAGTGGATAGAAGTTGAGATGAGTGTAGAGGAACGATATTATCATGGTGTCGCTCCATGGTATAACTCTCCTTGTGGATTGATTTCATAGCTTGTTTGGAATGTGACTACTCTCATTTTTACTCCTTTGATTTATAGTTATTTGTTTTACTTGATGGTTACATAATTAATTTATGATGCTAGGATGAATTTCAAGCATTTCTCATAAAGATCTTAAATTTATGATGCTAGGATGAATTTCAAGCATTTATGAGAGTAAGTTCTTAAAACCATGTGTAAGATTAATTCATGAATGTATACTTTTTTTTTATGCCATGCATATGATGATAGAAACAATGTTGCTTGTAGGGTTCAAGCAAGAGACCCATAGTAGTAGATATCTGGAAGCACTTACTACGCCCTCTTCTATGGAGCATCAAGCAAGCAAAGGGAGTGCAGAGATTGAAGCTAGTAAGGATGCCACACAATCTGACCGAGGTATACAATTTAATGCGTGGACTACTCAAACAACCACAGATCATGAAAAAATAAATTTAGTATGTTTTTCAATATATGACTAATATGGAATGTTTTTTGAATAGCATCAACAAGTTTTTTGCCACTCAAAAGGCGCATCTTTATAGAAAAGATAGAATGCCATGTCGAGAGGTAGCTCGATTGATATTTGCAGATTTTCCTACTGGCTTATTAGTGGTAGACGCCCTTGGTCCTATCCCTAAGGGAAAGTAAATTTTGTGATTGTAAAGGGTAACAAGAACGTAACTTGTCCTATTGACATTTTAAATTTTTTAGAGAGCATGACTATTCCTAAGTGGAATACATTCTTGCCACGTTTGGTAAGGGGTTGCATGGATCTCGCGTGTGACTATTTGGCCGATGAGGGCTTCTTGGTCACCATGTGCTTAGTTGAGCATTGGGGAGCTCCTTGCAGATGCATCGAGAGTGGGGCTTATGCTTCATTGTACTTGGACGCTTATGTGTGACTCTAAGCCATATCGACATCCTGACACTAGAGAGGCGGTAAGGAAATTGATGTTTTAGTGAATCTTCTTTCATCTATTCTATGTCAAGCTTCTCAATTTGGTAATATCATGTTTTCAATTTGTATATCAAAATAGGTGCTTGATCTTACAATGTGTCTTTGGCATCGTGTCGGTCAAGCAGTGCCGAGCTACAACAAAGAGAGTGGGGAGAAGATTTCAGAGAGGTTATTTGCAGCATACCGTAGCTATGTATTAGATGATTGTGTTTTTCCCACTGATGTTGATGGTGAAGTTGTTAGAGGTGGTGTGGAGAGAAGTAGTGTTTTTTCCAAGTAAATCACTAATCTTGTATGATGTTAATTCTAATGGTCATTGTATTAAGTTTGACACATTGTTTTGACTTGTAAGAGTCACGGTGTTCATTTCTATGTTGGTGACATGGTGAGGTGGTGGTTGGAAACATTCATAGAGTGTTGCGACTATGTCCCGGATGTGTTTGCAGGGTGTGGTGGTTTGGGGAAGGCAAGCGCAGAGGACTTGAGACATTGCATGTGTTTAGAGCTAGACAATGTACTCTATGAGCGGTGTCTTTGTCCCATATTGTGTGGACCCATGCCAAGCTAAGAGGGAGGGGTTTGTTTTTGAAGAAGATCCATATATTTGATTTTGTTACTATGATCTATGGATTATGTACTTCTTTGTCACAATTTTTTGGGTGGTAACAATGCATGACTTCATGGTTAGTGTCACTATGTTTGGCATGTCTCCACATTGATTCGAGAGATATTTGAGACCACATTGTGAAACTACATGCCATACTTTTTCCTTAGGTGGTAGATAAGAAAGATTTTATTTGAAGGGTTTTTTGTTAGTCTCTTTATTTTTTGGAAAGTCCTTAATCTCTTGTAGAGGCCTTTGTGATAAAGGTGGAGAGGTACTTTTTGAAATGTTTAAGCTAAAACAAAGGAAACTTGGCAATTATTTTTGGTTTTTTTAATTTTGAAATATGGTTTTGGATTCAAATCATTTACTTCTATCCCATTGCTTGTGTGCACAAGTTTTGTCTTTGACAAGCTTATTTAGGCCATGTTGTATTGCAAAAGAACAAAAAAATCGTACTAATTTATTGTAACAGATTTTTTTTGTTGTCTTTTTAGTTTTTTGAATGACATAACTCCTTGCCTTTATGATAAAGGTGGAGAGGTACTTTTTAAAATTTTAAAGCTAAAACAAAGGAAACACTGTCTTTTTATTTTGGTTATTTGTACTTTGCAATTTGGTTTTGGATTCATATTATTTATTTTTAGCCTATAGTCTATGCAAAAGTTTTGTCTTGGACAACCTTATTAAGGCCATGTTGCATTGCAAAAGAACAAAAAAGTAGTACTAATTGAAAAAGCACGAAACAAGAAGCTCGCAAAAAAAACTCTCAGCTGAAGGTATGATGTTTGATGTGGATGAAAAATTACTTATTTCCCTTCAAATGGAAACAAAATTAAATTGAGCTCAGCATGAAGTCTGTAAGAAAGTTTTCCAAGTAATTGAAAAAAATGAGGTAGTTGTATTCTTTCTTGATGGACGTTGTGGATCTAGAAAGACATTTCTACATAATGCATTACTTTCTAGAATTTGAGGCCAAGGAAAAATTGGCCTTGCATGTGCATCCTTGGGTATAGCTATGTTTCTTCTTTGTAATGGTAGAACTCCTCACTAACGGTTTAAAATTTGGATACAATGAATCAACATGTAGCATAAAATTTGATAGTATTCTTATAAAACTACTCAAAAAAATGAGTATGGTTGTTTGGTATGAAGCTCCCATCATTCATAGGTATGCTTTTGAGGCCTTAGATAGGACTTTAAGAGACATTATGCAATCAGAGAGTTTGTTTGGAGCAAAGATAATATTGTTTGGAGATGATTACAAACAAATTTATCTTGTTTTCCCTAAGGGACATTGTGAGGATATAGTAGATACTTCATCATGCCATTCATATATTTGGAATCATATAAAGGTTTTCCTGGGGATCGAAATGGAGCGAGCTTTTTCAAAGAATTTCACTAAAGTAGTGTTTCCTTGTTTATGTCGTACGACAATAGTTGAACACATGAAGCAGGTTCACATTTGATAGCTTGCTACGATGGATAAACATATTGTGCTTTAAATCTAGAACAAGTAGCAAAGGAAGATGAAGTAAATATGTTTGCAGGCCATATACGCTTTGCTTTGTGCCACTCATTCTGCAAAGTCTCCACATGTACACATTGGGCTACTTGCGATATGAACTTCGTACCTCTCACCTTGGACATGTGAAGAAGATGTTTCCACCATAAATTTATCACGCATATTTGTCTTTACGACAGTGTGCTGCACAATCAGGGCTTCCATGGTTACTTCCAATTCAATTCTCTCGGAGACTTTAATTGATAATTATGACTGATAACGCACATTGTTTGTTTCCTTAAGTGCAATCTTCTTTATTGTGTAGCCTCCTAACTCCAATTCCTGCAACTGTGAAGCAGTCATGTTTGTTCCCTTTTGTAATGGTCATATATTGGGGACTCTAGTAGGGCATTGAGTGATTGTGTTATAGATCTACCATGTGTGATCGACACTATCATTGCATAACCACATGAGTTGCGCCTTAGAATCACTACCATGAGCACTATTAGCCCCTCTTTCCCAAGTCCAAATACCCCAAAAGTACGGTGCAACAGCATGTGCACCCGTGTTCTTTTTCTTATTCTTACATTTACCGACTCTAGATCCCAACCACCCTTGAAATTGAGCCCACATTGTTTTATGAATGTTTGACTCCTCAACCTCCATCCCACCCTCATGTTCATTGCCTACCTGACCAACCACTCTAGTAGTTTCTTGGAGATCTCCACAATTTTGTAGAATGTTTTGTGTGAGATAATCTATCCCCTCCTCTTCCTCTTCTCTTCCTCTCCTTCCCTCTCTTCATATCTCTCTCTCTCTCTCTCTCTCTCTCTCTCTCTCTCTCTCTCTCTCTCTCTATCTATCTATCTATCTATCTATGTTTCTCACATCCCTCTCTCCTCTATCCTCCCCTCCCATGGACTCCATATCACCTCTCTCTCTCTCTCTCTCTCTCTCTCTCTCTCTCTCTCTCTCTCTCAATAACTCCCCTTATCTCTTTCTCTCTACCCGCCATCTCCCTATCTCCCTTCAACTCTAGCTCCTTGCATTTCTCTCTCTCTCTCTCTCTCTCTCTCTCTCTCTCTCTCTCTAGTGTAGCCGTTTTTTGACCAAACTCCGATTTAAGTGATCTATAGACTTAATCTAAGAGCACAAAAACCTCTACGCATTGGTTTAAAATTTAAAAAAATTAGAGTTATAGAATGCATTTCTGTAACAACATTTTTGAAGTGAATAGGTTCAAGAAAGTTGACTTTCATCTCTTATTTTACATACATTGTCTTTTAATAATCGCAAGGATTTTTCTTCTTTAATACGGTCCACAACCATTATAGAAAATGATCCAAAATATCTTCAATATGGAGATAGCAACACAACCACTCAACCAATGACATGATCATGGCATACTTGGTATCATTGCAAGAGACCATAAACAAACAAGGTAAAGACTTATGAATAGTTGCAATGGAGAATGGAACGCTAATGATTCTTGTGGTTCTTGAGAATGAGAATCTCAAGAGGACTCTTGAGATGCAAACAACATGTTTGATGCAACTTGAAGAGGAAGTCAAGGAATATAAATGTTCTCTTGGGGACTTGGATGCTTTGAAGGAGCGCATGAGCAAAGTAGAGCATGAACATGTATTGAAAGAATATAAATTTGACACCATGAGTTGGGATGTATGCGACATGAAAAATGTATAGACACACAAGTCTTGGGTTAATGTATCTGGTAGCAATGTGGTTCCTAATTCCTCCCTCATGCAAGTTATACCTCAAATGAAGAATGTTGAGAATGTGGATGTGGAGTAGTTGAAGGAACGAGAGAGATGTTCCTTCAACATTGTTATTCATGGAATATTCAAAGAGAATTTAGAGATGCCTCCTTCTCTTACCATTGTTATTGAATGTTTCTTCAAAACCCACTTTGGCATGTCTGGAGCTATGGTCTATGGAGCACATTGAGTGGGTAAGCAAGGAGCTCCTCGCTCCGGAGAATAGCCAATTGTATGCACCATGTCGGATGAGACCAAATGAAAAACTATCCATGATAATAGTTGGATCTATTTGAGGGATACAAAATGTTTTGTATGTGAAGATCACACTATTAAACAAAAAAATATGCATTGCAAGGCATATGAGAAAAGGAATAACAAGAAAATATGCCCAAGGAGGAGGCAAGTCCCTTGAGAAAATAAGAATGCGCAACCTAGGAGGTTGAGTTACAATTAAAAATATGCTTTTGAAATTGCAACGGATACCCATGGAATGCAGGGGTTGGCATTGATGAACTAACAAGAAAAGCCAATATTGCACTTCTTGTTGAAACTTGGGAGCATGATACACAAAGGATTAACGGCTTGGAGTATTAAAATGTACATTCATTGATGTGTTAAAAGAATCTCAAGCAACAAAAAGGGCAAGGAGGGGTAGCATGTATGGTTAAGAAAGGATTGGAAGATTTTGTATCAATTTTGAAAGATGACAAGTACAAACGTTATGTATGACTAAAAATTATGACACCAAAAAGAGAGCCCCTTTTTGTAGCCGACTGCTACATTCCTCATAATGACTCCCCCTTTTATGCAAGCAATCTCAAAAAGATGCACGACACACGTAAACAAGGTAAATGGGCAGTCTACCACGATGGTAAAGCCATCATTCAAGAGTTTCAAACTCCCAAGCCAGCTCCCCCTCCACCTGACCCCCCCTAGGGTTTTGTTCTTGATCTTATCCTTTTTTTTCCTTCCCCTTTGATGGACCCTCAGTCCCTAACTGATATGTATCCAACGTCTTCACTCCAAAAGACCAGATGTAATGTTTTGTTTTTGGTCCCATAGGTCATATCTAACCTCCATGGACGATAATTCATCTATCTATGTATCTCTCTCTCTCTCTCTCTCTCTCTCTCTCTCTCTCTCTCTCTCTCTCTCTCTCTCTCTCTCTCTCTCTCTCTCTCTCTCTCTCTCCAGTGAAGACATTAATATACCATGAATTTGTTGGTGCAGCGATTATTGACAATGTGTTGTGCGTGCATCCCTTGAGACCGTCCCGACTTTTGAGCAACTTAAACCTTACCCCATCCCTACTTCCATCCCTCGGCCCGATCGCACCCCTTCACTCACACTCACGATTCCATAGTGGAGGGCAAGGAGAAAAGGAGAAATCGTGCCCCGAAAAAGAGAAAAATAGTGTGAAACCCCAAAAAATAAACCTCCGATAGTGTTCCGAAAGAGTGAGCGAGAGGCCCACCCTCTCTATTGATGATGTTGATGATAATCTCTCTCTCTCTCTCTCTCTCTCTCTCTCTCTCTCTCTCTCTCTCTCTCTCTCTCTCTCTCTCTCTCTCTCTCTCCAATGAAGACATTAATATACCATGAATTTGTTGGTGCAACAATTATTGACAATGGGTTGTGTGTGCATCACTCGAGACCGTCCCGACTTCTTAGCAACTTCAACCTTACCCCATCCCTACTTCCCTCCCTCAGCTCGTCTTGCCCAACTAGCTAGAACAAATATATTGGAGGAGCAGGATGCGGAGGTGTAGAGGAGCTTGAATTTAATGGAGGCAATGGAGGACATGCATGCACCAATGTCAAGAACTACCTTCGATTGATCATCTCAACATCTTATTTTTTTAAAGTTTTGATATCATATGTCATTTGGCTCAAGGCTAAGCTGAGGCACAGTTTTCTCGAACACTGGTCCGCTCGACTCACATTGATTAGTATTTTCGGATGTGTCCACTGTGGTGTATTCAATTCTCTCTCTCTCTCTCTCTCTCTCTCTCTCTCTCTCTCTCTCTCTCTCTCTCTCTCTCTCTCTCTCTCTCTCTGTGTGTCTCTCTCTCTTTCTCTCTCTCTCTCTCTCTCTCTCTCTCTCTCTCTCTCTCTCTCTCTCTCTCTCTCTCTCTCTCTCTCTCTCTCTCTCTCTCTCTCTCTCTCAGCCTGTCGTAGCGTTTCTCCCTCCTCAACCCCTTAACGCCTGAGTCTCCCCATGTGCGAGAGGCAGCCCTGTGGGGAGGCGTTAGGCCTATCCCCATAGCCTCGATCGCGAGCCAAAACCAAGCCCCTGCATCTCGTGGCGAGAACATCACCACACAACAAGAATTTGAACGCCGCAACTTTCTGAACCTCTCATATCTCGCAAAACCCAAATCTCCTGCAACCTGGCTCACAAAGCTTGCGCTGCCTAACCCTGAACTCACGACCCTGCGAAGCTGTGTAAGCCTCACAAAGCAGCCTCATAAACCTTAACCGCCTGCAAACTAAGGATCTATTAAGGCCTAGTTTACAGTAGGGTCACACTGGTTTAGATAGGGGTCCCATTGGATTGTAGTGGGCTCTCATCATGAATACCCCAAAGGGTACTGCGAGGAGTCGACCAAGTTTTGTAGCCATTGTAGCAGCGCTGAGTAAAAGCGATCGGATCGGAGAGCTTCAAAGAGTTGTTGATCAGCTTATGGAAGAGAATCGCGACCTAAAAGCGAGCCTTAGCAAGCTTGAGGCACGTTTTGACTCTGTGGTCAATGTTGCCACAGACAAAGCCAAATAAGTTGAATCCAAAGTCACCCAAGCTCACTCTGCAATCATTAAAAAAGTGCAGACATGTGTGACAACGGAACTTCGAGAACAAAGACTTCAGGAAGAGAACTCCTTCAAGGTCCGGATTGGTGGGCTTCCCTCACCATGGTGCACCACTGATGATACCCTCGAAGAAGCAATTATCAAGCTCAAAAATATTCTTCAAACAATCAACATCAAGCCGGAATCCATTTCTTGGATCAATGACACCCATAGGCAAGTTCCATTTGAGCATTGCCTTCTCACTTTCAAGGAAAAAGAGGAGCGGGTGAGGGTGCTGTGCCAATCCCACCTCCTCAACGAAGGTTTGGATTGCTGAGGAGTTGACCTTGAATCAACTCAAGATGAAGAAACAAGAACTCAAAAAGGTCTACGAAGCACGAAAACAAGGAAAATGGGCAATATGTCGAGGAGGTAAGGCCATCATCCAAGAATTTCGAACTCCCAAAGGGACTATCCCCTTACCCGAGGCCACCTAGGTTTTGCTTCTTTTTTCCACCCTCTTGACGGACCCTCGGTCCTTAACTGATTTGTATCTAATGCCTTCTCTTAGAAGACTGAATTGTAATGTTTTTGTTTCCGGTCCCATGGGTCATATCTGACCTCCATGGACAATAATGAAATCTATCTCTCTCTCTCTCTCTCTCTCTCTCTCTCTCTCTCTCTCTCTCTCTCTCTCTCTCTCTCTCTCTCTCTCTAGTGTACGCTCATGGCTTGTGCGCTTGCCTCAAAGTTGCTAAGTTGGCCTAGGCTAGATTGGAGCTAGTCTACAATGGGGTCAATTCTCTTTGCTCAATGCATGTGCACTGTTGAAAGGACGTTGGCGACGAGGGTGCCAATGTCCAGTGTCCACACCTCTCAATGGTCCAATTGCACCCCTTCACTCACACTCACAATTCCATAGTGGACCATGCAGACGCACTCACAACACAGTCACGACTCGCTTACGGTCTCACACAATCCGGAACAATCAGTTTTCAAGCATACAAAATTCTTTTCCTTGAATTTTCCAAGAGGAAAATTTATAAAATTACGTTTTTTTTTTGGGGTTTTGCACTGTTTTTCTCTATGTTGGGATGGAATTTCTCCTTCTTTTCTTTCTTTGAAGCGACGAAAACGGCACGATATAAAGCTTAGGCATGGAGCTTTGGGAGATGCACTCTATGCAAAACCTCTGGAACCGGCTTTGAGAGATGCACTCTATGAAAAGCATGCCATTTGACCTTGAACCCGACATGCCTCAATTTCAAATCAAAAACTTTAAAGAGTGAAAGGGTCCAGAGTTGCCAAAGATTTTGAACTAAACTCTTAAGTAATTGCAATGTTAACATTAGGAACTCTGGATGGGGGAAAATCTTGGTTATCGGAATTCAAAAGATCTCAGAAGAACATGATAATGAACCTTTTGTATCAAGGATAAGGGGGCGAGTTGGTTGGGATCGTTGTCGATGTATTTATGGTCCTTGGATGATGTCATGGCTCAACACGAGCATGAAAAGACATTGTATTTTTTTGTGTTGATTAATATAATTCCCTCACTATTGTGAGTTTGGAAAAAAAAACATTAGGAACTCTTTTCGGTACTTACCATAATCTTTTTTCCCGAACGGTGTGGGACAGACTCCAGGCCCTGAGCCCCTCTCTCTCTTTCTCTCTCTGTCTCTCTCTCTCTCCCCCCCCGTCCTGAAATTGAAATTGAAACTAGCACGGTATTAAGCTGAGACGCATTTTTCACGAACCAAAGGACTCCAGAAAATTGAAACCGGCACCGGATTTTGCTAATGAGAAATCTACTAATGATTCCCTTATGCTTGTTAACTATCTTGTTTCCAGGCTTCAACAACCATGGGCAATCCATCTCTCCAAAGTGAAGTGCAACGGCAGCTCCGTGCTCATGGGATTCTCCAAGCTCCCCACCATGACAAGAGAACACCTAGGAAGCCTCCTTGTGAGACTTCTAAAAGAGGTCTCTCTCCGATTCGGGAAGAAGAAGAGGATACATACAAAGGGCTCAAGAATTTACTTCTTGAAGATGCATCTCCTTCCCAAAGGAGAACTTAAGAGCCTCCACCGAAGGAACGAGAAAGAAGTGAGTCTCCCACCACCTCGACGGAGATGGCTCCACGAAGACGGCAGGCTAAACGCTCTCCATCACCTCCAAAACAGAGAAGACCATCGCACACTTCTCCACACCATAATTCAAAGAGGGATGACAAAAAGCAAGAGAAGAAAGAGGACACCCTCTTCTCCATCTTCTTCATTCTCTTCCTCTTATGAAAGTGATGGTGAAGACAATGAAGATCAAGGCAAGAAAAAGGTGAGAAAGAGGTCACCCTCTTCTCCATCTTCCTCAAATTCTTCACCTTTTGAAGAAAGTGATGGTGCAACCTTTGAACCATCAAAAAGAAGAGGGCATAGGAAATCCTATGTCGCGTGGAAGAGGTCGTCCAAGCTCAAGAAGTTCAAAGAGGGAGGGAAGAGTATCTCTTTCCTTACCTATGATGGCACCTTTGGTGCTACGGACAAAGTCTTGGCCTTTATCCAACAATTTGATGCATTGTTCGGAGATGAGGGCATCACGGAGTCCTCTAAGCTACGCCATGTAGCTATGCACTTTCAAAAGTCCGCCAGGCAATGGTGGTTTAGCCTACGGGCCAACGGTGAAGCTCCACGAATATGGAAAGCTTTAAGAGCTTCCATTATGAAGCAGTTTTTGGCCACCCATGCCAAAGACAAAGTACTCACCGAGTGGCGAAGCTTGAAGCTCTCTCCCTATGAATCCATCCACAAATATGTAGACAAGTTTTGGGACGTACAACTCAAAGCCACTGTCTTCAAAAATTTGGATTTTGGAGAGCAAAAGCAACAATTTTGTGCGGGCTTAACCGAATAAATGGCGGAGTATGTCAACTCCCAAAGGCCACGCACCATATTGGCGGTAATACACCATACTATGGTGGCCTCTCAAATCAATTTCCAAATGGGGGCTAAAAGAAATAATAAACCCATGGAAAATAAGGGTTCCAACGAGCCTAAGATGAAGGACAATGTCCAAAAGTCTCCTAAGGGCAACTCCAACAAATTTGAAGAGAAGGGAGTTTACAAAGGTAAAAACAAACTCTCTCCTGAAGAGATTGATCGTTATCGCAAAGATAACCGGTGTTTCAAGTGCGGCGAACAAGGGCATGCATACCGCGCTTGTTCCCAAAAGAACACCCGCCATGATCCTCCTAGAGCTACCTTGGTCAAAATTCAAGAGGAGGAAACTCACCACAAAGGATCTCCTCTATGCCATGCTTGGGGAAAGGTAAGAGAACATGATGCTTTTATTCTCTTTGACCCTGACTACTCACAATTTTATATCTATAGAGTTGGCCACCAAGCTAGGCATACAAGCCTACGAGATGGGAGATGTTCTGCCCGCAGACAGTGCTTTCAAGGGGCAAGAGAAGATTCAGTCACTCCCTTAATTGGGAAATTGAGGCTCCATGTCCAAAGCTATGTGGACAAAGAGGACTTCTTTATCTCTCCTCTCAAGCATGAGGATGTAATCCTAGGGGCACCATGGTTTGATCGCCTGGCTGCCAATGTTAAATTCCCTGAAAGGAGAATCTCCTTTAAGTTCAGGGAAAAAGATATGTATATAGATGCTAAGGAAATGGGTAACACTATACCCATTGTACATACACCAACTTTCAACAAGTCAATAAACAAATCTATTTCCGTGTACATGATTTTTGTTAAAGATTTTCAAAATGAACCTAATGCTTTAGCAAAAGAAAATAAAAGCAACCAAAAGGAATTAGAGTTATCCAATTTTCTCAAGGGGTTTCAAGATGTATTTATTGACGACATCCCTTGTGAGCTACCTCCTAAACGAGGTAATGATGACCATGCAGTTGAGCTTCTTCTAGGAAGTTCACTGCCTAACAAACCTCCTTATAGAGTTTCTCAAGCTCAACAAGAGGAGATTATGCGGCAAGTGCATGAGTTAGTTGAGAAGGGCATGGTTAGGCCTAGCTCATCTCCATTTTGCTCACCTGTGCTATTAGTGCAAAAGAAAGACGGCACCTATCGCATATGTGTCGACTATAGAGCACTAAATAGGATCACTATCAAGAATAGGTTTCCCGTTCCACGAGTAGAAGACCTATTTGATAAGCTACAAGGATCGACCTACTTCAGTAGGATTGACCTAAAAACTGGCTATCATCAAATAAGAATAGTTGATCAAGACATTGTAAAGACCGCATTTCGCACCACGTTTGGTCTTTACAAATACATTGTTATGCCTTTTGGCTTGACCAATGCACCAACCACATTCAACCGCTTGATGGAGAAGTTGTTCAGGCCTCACTAAACCTTCACTTGAGTGTTCTTTGATGATATCATCATCTACTCTAATTCATTAGACGAACACAAGCAACACGTCCAGGTAATATTTCAAGTTTTAAGAGAGAATAAACTTTATGTTAACCGAAAGAAAAGTGAATTTTTCTTACAAGAGATTCAGTATTTAGGTCACATTATCTCTCAAGATGGCATCCAAATGGATCCATCAAAGTTAGAGGTAATAAAAGGATGGCCTAAACCAAGGAACTTCATGAACTAAGAAGCTTTATAGGTATGTGTGCATACTATAGATGCTTCATAGAAAAGTTCTCACAAATTGCGGGACCATTACATGACCTAACAAAGAAAAGCGTTAGGTATACATGGTCTGCTAAGGAGAACAATGCTTTTGAAAAGCTGATCTCTCAACCTGTGCTTACACTACCGGATCTCTCAAAACCATTTGAGGTCCAATGTGATGCTTGTTGTCATTGCCTTGGAGCTTTTTTTCTTCAAGAAGGGCACGCCATAGGCTATGAAAGTGGAAGGCTCGACCCTGTTGAGCAAGATCTAGGCATATATGAAAAGGAACTCCTTGTAGTTCTACATGCCTTAGACTCATGGAAGCACTATTTATTGGGGACTCCTTTCATTCTGCGAACGGATCACCAAAGTCTTAAGTACTTCATGACGCAAACCAAACTCTTCGACAAACAAATGAGGTGGGAAAATTTCCTTTCACAATTTCATTTTCATATTGCTCACATTGCTGGCAAGCATAATCAAGTAGTCGATGCACTCTCAAGATGGCCGAGAGTGAATGCGGTTTCCATAGCAACTCACAATGATCTATCTTCAATGATAGATGAGTATGCTATTGATCCCGATTTTAGAGATGTCATTTCAGCCCTTGCATTAGGGAAGAAAGAGGAACCATTTACTTTACAAGATGGTTATCTTCTCTATGGCAGTAGACTATGTGTTACTAACTCACTAGGTGAGAAAGTAATATATGAATCTCATGCTCCTCCTTATGTGGGGCATAGAGAGATTCAGTCTACCCTAAAGGGAATTGAAACATATTTATATTGGCCTACCATGAAAGCGAACATACAAGAGTATGTTTCTAAATGTGTGGTATGCCAAAAGACAAAATTTAATAGAGGGAAGCAACCTGGATTGCTTCAACCCTTGCCAATCCCTAATTCACCATGGGAGAGCATATCCATGGATTTTATCTTTGGATTGTCTAAGTCTATCCATGGGAATACGGGAATATGGACGATAGTAGACAGGTTCAATAAACAAGCTCATTTTATACCTGTCAAAAAGACTATCAAAGACCATCAAATGGCAGCCCTCTTCATTTCACAAATTTTCAAGTACCATGGCTTGCCAATGTCCATAGTGTCGGATAGAGATCCTAGAATGACCAGTAACTTCTGGAAGGGTCTCTTTGAGAATTTAGGGACAAGGCTAAACTTCTCTTCGGCTTATCATCCACAAACGGATGGCCAAAGTGAAATAGCTAACGTAACAATTCTTGATCTACTAAAAGCCTATGTAACAGAATTAGATCAAAGATCCCAATGGGAGAAGTCACATGTCAGACGGCTATCACTTATACTACTTAATTACCATTGGCTAGGCCCAGGGAGGTCCAATGAGGCTGTAGCATGAGAAAATAGCAAGAGGGGTCGACCAACAGAGAGAGGGGGCTGAATTTTCAAAGGATTATTGAATCTCACACACACACAACTCATGTGTGGAAGTAAGAAGACTCTATCTCTCTTCTCAAGCTTTAATGGAAAGCTTATCACCTACTCCAAGCTTGTGAGAAGGGAGGCCTACACCAACGGATTCGTGATGCAAATCCAACCAAGATCCAAGCTTCAATGCATGCTCATCTCCTCTACCATGGTAATTACTAAGCTAAGCTATGCTAATATGAGTGATTATGTGAGGAGATGTACATCTTTCTCGTAAGAATACTCCTTCTTCCTCTCAAT